>NW_018403984.1:0-113 GCF_002113885.1 Mizuhopecten yessoensis
CTGCTCTATAATACGTAATGATCTGCTGTATAATACGTAATGATCCGCTTTGTAATTCGTAATGATCCGCTGTATAATACGTAATGATCTGCTGTGTAATACGTAATGATATG
>NW_018403984.1:2235-59454 GCF_002113885.1 Mizuhopecten yessoensis
GACACTACAAAGTCGTTCGATCTGTAAATAAGATGTAATAAAACTATTTGAGTAAAAAATATCAGTTTCTCGGTTTTGCGAGAAAGCTTTAATTTTCCAACTGATAACAACCTCAGAATGAGAACAAAAATGATGAACTATTGCACATAGCACTTCATTGTCGGATACCCCTGATATCCTTACTGCGCATTTTATCGTGGGCCACTTGACTAGGAAAATCTCGTAATCAGTAATTATTAATAAGGCAGTTTCATTCGTTCCACAAATTGGTTTTGTTGAAATCTAACCAATCAATTCAAAACTCCCCTTACATGTGCTTTGAATACCCAAATATATACAGCTTTTAGCTACACTTTAATTTCTTAGTTTATATAACTTCTTACTGGAATTAAACTTAATATTTTATTAAAAATGAAATTTTATATCCAAATTTGAATTTTAAGACCTAGGTAAATTTGCTTTTCAACTTTATCGACACCAACACAATAACATTCAATATGCCTATTATTACATACAGTTGACTTGTCTCCCCTGTTCATGCATATTCATGAAAACGAGATTTCGAATGTCAATTTACCCACGGCATACGTTATGAAGTGTAACGGAAAAAGTCAATAAGTGCCGTGGTTGCTGATGATGATTGCAATTAAACATTTTTAAAACTGCAACTGACAATGTTCGACATAGCTGTACTACAGTATATTGTTTATTAATTGTACAGACTGTAAGTGAATCATTTTTTTCTAAACAGCATATAACTTACCACAAGTCTTCGATTTTCTGGATTCTTAAGTATTTCTTCAATTTCACCCAACTCTTGAAGATTTTCAGCCTTCTCTGGTAAAACCTCACCAGTATCGCCTTGCGCAGGAGCTAAATGATCTCTACTCAACGTCGACAATTGCTGTCGCATGTCCGCCAAAACGAACAGCACACGTCTTTGAAACCCTTAAAAAATACATTATTGATGAAATAACTTGCAGACTTGTTAAAGTAGTAAATAAATTCTTATAATACTGTGAACAAATAATATTAGCAGTGGTATAATTTTCGTGCTTAGGTTAAATTTGAGCACAAAATTTAAACCAGGTTATTTCAATGTGTTTACTTCGGTTATTTCAATGTGTTTACTTTTAAGTAATAAGCATAACATAATAACAGAATGCGCAAAAATGTCTTTTTGAGCCAATGGGCCAAATTTCAACCCAACATATTTAAATGATTTCACGGTAATCATTCTCCTTGAAATGTTCTTAATACACACACACACAAAAAGTTGTTTTCCTCATCAAATGTCCATAACATACACAACAAATAAAATTACTTAAAAGGGACTGGCAACCAGATTGACACTAAAATAGGTTTTCTAAAATCACTTATTGCATAAATATTGATATTGAAATTTTAGAAAAAAATGGAAAAAATACAGCTTGGGTCGGAGCGATGATTCAAACCCGGGTCGCCAGAATATGAGTCTGGCGCTCTACCAACTGAGCTGCTTGGGCTAGTGCTTGACTACTCGAATTTTCAACAATTATCATAACGTTATAGAAATCTCTTTTTAGTTTTACCTGGAAGACTAAGCCAGAGACTTTTTGAAATGGAAAAATACGAAAAAAAAACCTGGGAAAGATGTTTCGATTCATGCAAGTTTCCATGTATTGTACACACCAATATCAATTTTATGCAAGTTTTTGAAAAAAAATCTTTTTTTCTTGCAATGGTATCATCTGGTGGCCAGTACCTTTAAAAAAACTATAACGTTCTTGTGGCTTTCACAATGGACACTCCGTACTGGCTTGACCCAGGAAACGGACTCGAGAGTGACTCTTTAAGCTGTCAGCTTTTGTTACAATCAAGCTAAAATAAATTGGTAAAAACAAACTATTAAAATATTATTTATCTGGTTTTTCACATACTTGCTTCAGTCATTGGGAAGGCCTCTTTTCTTGTCGGAGTCTCATTTGCAGCAAAAATGGACCTAGTCCTCAGTTGGCTGCTGGACCTGGACCGGGACNTTAATGTGTGTATATTAATTCTTTATAATCTGACAACACTAAAAATAATTTAGGAAATAAAAATATTATATTAACCAATCTGACAGTACTATATCAACTAAATGAATATTCAAATTGTTTTAAACAATTACATGTTCGTTCAAAAACCTCAGTTCTGATTTTGGGAATTGTCTATTATATGAATCATAAAATGCCACGAAATTTTGGAAGTTTAAAATGAAAAGTAAAGCGAAGTAAAATTTTATTTATGTACACTGCAACGTCTGCAAATTGCTCTTTTCTCTTCTAAAACCTGAAATTACACCAAATTTAACCCTTGATTTAGGCTTGCCAGGGTGAAATTTATAAATTGTGTTGTTCTCGGAATTGTTCCTATCTTGTGCCATATTGAAACCGAATGAAAAGGTTGATTGATTGATTGAAGTTTAACGCCGTTTAACGACGTTTTTAACAATTTCTAAGTTATATTACTGCGGCCAGTTCACCTACTCATGCATTTCCTGGTTTTCTCACCAGTACTCCACACAATAATCTTCCCAAGCAACTGGCTGCTTTTCCACAT
Organism: Mizuhopecten yessoensis; assembly: GCF_002113885.1. Taxonomy (NCBI): domain Eukaryota; kingdom Metazoa; phylum Mollusca; class Bivalvia; order Pectinida; family Pectinidae; genus Mizuhopecten; species Mizuhopecten yessoensis. The sequence continues at coordinate 4,816 of NW_018403984.1, forward strand.
AGTTTAAGCCCAGTGGTGGAAGACAAATGACGTATGTCGCATGAATAGGATACTAAGAAAATGAATTACTAAAACAATCCATTTTTAAAACCTATAGTTCAAATTTCTCTATCGATTGTCGCCGATGTAGGCCTTTCTGATCAACTTTCAATTTTAAGCGATTATCAGTACAACCTTACCTGGACCATGATGACCTCGGACTCCTGGACTGGGATGACCTCCGACTCCTGGACTGGGATGACCTCTGACTCCTGGACCGGGATGACCTCAGACTCCTGGACCGGAATGACCTCTGAGGGCTAATTGATTGCCGTGACCTTGAATTATTTGTCTTTGAAGGTTTGGTGACAAGAGGTTGTGGAGTGGATTTCTTTGATTGGGTGACTGGAGGTCTGCCACTGGACTGTTGTGACATGGCAAGTTGAGGCCTTGATGATACTGAAGTTGTTTGCGTGACAAGAGGTTGTGGAGTGGATTTCTTTGATTAGGTGACTGGAGGTCTGTCACTGGACTGTTGCGACTTGGCAAGTTGAGGCCTTGATGATACTGAAGTTGTTTGCGTGACAAGAGGTTGTGAAGTGGATTTCTTTGATTGGGTGACGGGAGGTCTGGCACTGGACTGTTCCAACATGGCAAGTTGAGGCCTGGATGATATTGAAGTTATTTGCGTGACAAGAGGTTGTGAAGTGGATTTCTTAGATTGGGTAACTGGAGGTGTGCCACTGGACTGTTGTGACATGGCAAGTGGAAGTCTGGAGGAAGACTCAGAGTTGTCTTTCAAACATTTGTTTTTCTTAACAAGGGGAGATCTTGATCTGGGTTGTCTTTGCTTCGTAAATTTCACTGGAGGAACTGGGAGATTAACCATACCTGTACAAAAATGAGTGTGTTCAGTATTTTCAAGTTTGTATTTCTGACATACAGTTTAAACTTTACTATAATGATGATAGAACATTAGTGTTAGTTGGTCAATCATTTCATGCTAGTTCTTTCAAGCTGTAAATTTTTATAGTGCACATTTACTGTATAATGTTCATTTTTGTCTACAGAGGTCACTTATTCATGAGCACTGCAGATATACACAACTCTTGATCATTATTATTGACTTACTGTAAAACTTAATGTTTTGTGGCCTCATTACATGATAATCATGAAACAAATTTTACACCATTTCTAAAAATGCACATGCACTCACCAGTTCTTGCTGGCTCATTTCTGCATTCTGATATATCATTGTCTGCCTGCTCCTTCTCTGTAACTCCATCTGTAATAAATGGCACAAATATAAAACCGGTAAATAATTACTTTTGGCTTCCAGACTATGGCATTTACAGCTATATGGACTGTGTCTGGTAACACACTGCTTACATGTCCCTTTAATATGCTGTTGTACACTGTAGTCCTATAAAAAATCTACAATCACTATTAATTCTATGGTATAAATCATACTTTTGTAAGCATATCCATACACTGATTTTGTTCTACAAGCATCATGTTAATCTGCAAAATATACCAGTAATCTGTATTTCAATATATTCATTTTTTAAAACCATTCAATTTCTAAATGTGGTGCTAAATAAAATCTGTTTACAATACGTATAAACAACTGTTCTAATAAATGTGCTTAACCTTTCTAGTCGAGTTGGCATTTTAAGAATTATCTCTTAAGTTATTTCAAATCTGGCCTAAAATACTCATATTATTTCCTATCAAATAGCATTCATAACCTTTTGCAATTACAACATAACCAAACTAAACTTCAAAATTGGTATTTTTGTAGCCTAGTTCAATGCAACATAGTATGCAGTTATACCTGTTAGAAAGTCATGGAACTGTTTTTTCTTTTGCTTTCGTTTAACCATGGCATCTGCATCTTCATCATCATCATCAGATGTTTCGATGGTTGTAGTATCATCATGACGGTCACACTCTGCTTTGCTCTCTAAAACAGGAACATACTGTGCAATACATACTAACAACTAGAGACGCTGCAATACTACGAAACCAGGTTTTCATGTTTAGCAATCAGAAAATGATGGCAAACTAGTATATCACTGAAGGTGAGGAATACTCCCAGCTGGTGCCTGACAATATACATATGTATGAGAAATTCAAGGGGCCATAACTCATTTAAAAATAATTCCAGTGCAACACGCCCACAATATGCACAACTAGGCTTGGTATCAATCATTCTTGTGAAGTTACATTTAATTCTGACCAAGGGTTGCTGAGAAATAGTGTTCACAAGAAATGTCCACAGACCAATGGACCGACAGGCGTGACTCCTATATACCCCCCAATATACTACGTATACTGGGGGTATAATTAATATGGATGGGTATTGTTGGGAAAAAGCGTCATTTGTGTCAGGTTATTTAAAAAAAAACACACCTATGCATGGCCAAGTTACAGCCTGTGGACAGGCCTATTTGCAATAAATTTTGACCAATAACCCTTAAGTGTGACCTTGACCGTTGACGCCAAATATTGTTCGCGACACACCCTCTTGTCATGTTGAACATTTGTGTCAAGTTATTTTAAAAATCTCTGGTTTTGTTTAAATTACAACTCATTATAATAATCTTTATTTTTGTGTTTCAAGTAGAACATGTAACAAACTTTACCCGATTTAAGCTTGATCTTTATTAGCCTGAACCGACTCCATTTTTCTGTGGGCTTTTCCCCTTTTCTCATGGCCTTGTCAGCATTTGACCCAGGGGGCCAAAACACAACGTTTTCATTGACCCATGACGCAGGTATGACGCCCTCCTCCTCTTCAGTCTCCTTCCACACTGCCCGAATCCACATCCTGTTAAGTTATAATCATCAAACAAACTAAAGCCATCCTTTCCCACATACAACAAATCTGCAGCAGACGACTTTGAAAATAGTGACAAAAACCTGAAAAATCTCCATAAAAGATAGCTTAGTTGTTAAATAAAGTTGAAAACATTGTGGCCAAAGGAAAAGTTGCTCACATGTTTTCAAAAGTCGTCTGCTCCTTTCGCGTCAATGTGCATCTTTAGGTGGTAAAGGGTTAAATTATTATCCGATTCCGGTGACAGTAGGATACTTCTTGAAACAGGGACAAAACTAGTAGGTGTTAATTAATAAAATATTCAATTAATACAATTACAAACCTATACTCGAGATACGAGAAAAGGCGTATTCATGGGGTAATGGTTAGATGCGTGAAAATGCATAGATGTATCTTTGGAGTAAAGGGTTGACCTTTATAATTGATGTTCAGTGTAAGTGATGAACTGATAATAACAATCATATGCAACAAACATCAAGTAACTGTTCATGAACTAAAAACTTTATACCTTCGCTTCTGTGTATCATTATGAACAAATCGATTTACCTTTTATCATTATTTTTCCATGCCATGCAACATTGGGAGAAGCACAAATCCATCAGAATATGGCAGGCACACAACTTTTTGGTCTATCTCACTTCTTTCCACCAGTCTCCTTGACATGCCACACCTATCTCTAACAAACACTACATTAACCAGTTTTGAGTCACATGGGTTTCGGAAAAAGTTTTCTGTCTGATTTATCCGTATAATGTCACATAACATTTCTTTTTTTCTCTTTTCCCTCACAAATGCAAATGTTTCATTTGATAACAGAAAACATCCGTTTCGTTTGTTTGCAGAAATATATGTCAAGTTTGTTTTCGACTCACAGTTGTCAGAACCAGACAGTTCCTTTTCCTCGAGTCTTTTTTCAACCTGCAAAATTGGATTCTTCGCATTCCTCACACAACGTTTAATTGACTGCAAGTGGTTTTCAAAAGGAAAGGCGGAAACATCATTCAGGGAACACCGAAAATGGCGCGCATCATCACTTAAGTGCTTAAGATTATGAATGTTGTATACAGTAAATTTCTCCCCGTAAATGGCACTACAGTTGTCAACAAAATATTTCAACAACTCTTCAGCATAATCTAAATAAGCTGTCCTTTTGTTATCATTAGCTTCAAGTAAGATGGAAACACCCACATTTAGTGACATGAAATGGTTATAGAGCTCTTTTGATACAACTTTTTTAAGAACAATCGGCCCAGTGTAAAGTAGAAATTGTCTGAATTCTGTAGCTTTCCATCTCTCTAATTATCTAAGAGTCCTGAGTTGCCTTGCAAATTCAGAAGGCAATTTACCAGACAGTAAACACAGGTTGTCCGAAATTTTACTCCATTGTCTTTGAGAAAGTTTACATTCCTTTGGCCCTTGTTTTAAGAACCAAAGGATACGCTTGACAACACCAAGACACACCATGTGCATATAGTCTAAACTGAAATCTTGTACACACTTGATACCGATGTTGACCAGTGGAGTGACACCAGTTTGATGGTCAGTGTATTGGTTTGTCTTAAATGCATCATCACTTCTTGCAGGTAAGCATTCCAGTGAGTTAAACAAAATGCGGTGATGTTTATAGTATCCCTTAATAGTGCACCGTTCACAACAATAGTATCCTGTATGACCTTTGACACATTTCAAGAACGACCTAGCAGGAGCATCACAGATAAATGCCTTAATTTTCAACACAAAAGTTTTGTCACTGTGCTCTATTCCATTTTCTTTGAGGACATGGATTTCATGTAAAAAAACATCCAGAAATTCAGGAAGAGACCGAGGTTTTGAATTCCCATAAATTAATGCAACTACAAATGGAGTGAAATCATTAAAGCTGCAGAGAATAGGCCAAAACTCTGTTCCCGATGACTTGAACAGTGGTATGCCATCTATGTTTACTTTTAAATCAATGACCTGTTCAACACGGTTTGAGTTTCGGGTCAAAATCCTGGTAATTGCATTCTGCAGTCCTAAGTATATGTACTTTCCACCACATTTATCTTCAGCCACAACATTCCTGGGTGTTTGAAGTAGGGTTCTTGCATCTTTTGGAAGTTGTTGTCCCACACCTTGGAATATTTCAAGAATTTCATTAGTGCACGAGACCGTACATTTATTTTTGGTAGCCCACAAAGCCAACTTTTCATGAACACTCTTTTCTTCTTCTTCGTCAGTGCTGTTATTTTCTCCACTTAGGTCTGCATCTGATGACTGTATTTCTTCTGTAAATCCAAAATCAGATTCCATGTTGGATTCTGAATCATGAACACTATCTGAAGAATCATTATTGTCATGATCCGATTCTGTATTTGTGCTTACATGCATCTCCTCTACATCGTCTTCTGTATTTGTGGTTACACGCATCTCCTCTACATAGTCTTCTGTATTTGTGCTTACACTCATCTCCTCTACATCGTCTTCTGAATTTGTGCTTACATGCATCTCCTCTACGTCCTCTGCTGCATAATCATCCTCACTACTGCTGCTTATTAATGCTAATGCTGTTGCTTCAGCTTGACATTTTCGCCACCGCTTCAAATATGAATTGCTGCGTTCTGCCATTTTCACAAAACTGAAATATATGTTTATTGTATCATGGATAACTGTTAGATAGGGATGTACAATTAATTGTAACATAAGTGATTTTTAAATTAAGAGCAGTTTTTAGCTACGACACGCGCAGTTAGTGCCCTACTGTATCTGTTAAAAATATTGTCAGTGTAACATTTATATACTGTTGGCGAGCAGTATCCATCCATTTTTACAGGATTTTAAAGATTTTTCAGTGTTTCGAAATTCAGATTTTCAAGCACTAGCCTGAAATACTATATTCCCATGTAAATTATCAAAATTCATTTTAGCCCATCACTATATATATATATAAATCATTAATAATGAGGACATTTTTACTAGCCCAAAAACAGTTTTCCTAGGGTTTTTTTTACCTTGGCGTTAGTGAAAGTTTCAATCACTCATTCACTGATGTTTTCATCAAAACAACAAGTGACAGAAATAATCCTCACACTAATAGAAACTAGGGATCAAGGTCGTATTACTGTTTATTATTTTTTCAAAACTAGTTTAATAACATACATAACTGCGTATGGGCCTTAACTGATCCTGACCAAATGTCAAAATCACAAAGACTGGACTAATATTTATCTCTAGATAAAGGATAAAGATTTTATGGCTTATTTAAGAGAAAAACTGTTTTCTCTCACAAAATGGTACGAATCGGCGCGATGCCGAATCGGGTTGAATTGCACAAGGAACTTTACGCTAAGTTTTCATTGAAACAGCCGTGTAAAACAACAGAACATGAGTGCTATATACATCTAAACATACATTGCATCAACTTACCTTGTTTTATTATTTTAAATATGTACAGTAGTTGCTGACTCGTTCTCTCTCGCACACGGTTTGCAAAATGGCGGTCAAATTTGGTTCAAAAGGCGGCAAAAAGCGTAGTCTCGTTCAACCAGACTCTTGTTGCCTGCCCACGCCGAATAGAGAGTGATCAAGCGTCTGATTGAATGAGACTACAAAAAGCGACACGCGTCGATCTATTTTTAGGAAAGTAAATATGATTTTCTTTTCGGAATTATCCAAATTACATGATAAGAAGCTATCTTTATAAAAATTTCTGCAAATCTTTGTTCAACAAGATGAATTCAAACAAAATATTTTAAAAGAAAAGAAAAAGTCAAAAAAATCGCGACACCACTCGGAAATTTCAATTTCAGAAACCAATTTAAGGGCACAAGCAAGGGAAGCAACTTGAATAAATAATGTGATCGAGTTTTAGTATTCATTTGCAGCAGTATCCCGATTATTGAGCAACGTTTTGTCACATCATGTGTATAAAATGTATAAACTTGATAAAATCAACTTATTACAAACTATGACCAAAACACAACGTCGGGTCGGCGTCTAACTGCGACGTCGGACTGCCATCGTGATTTCGACGTTGATACAACGTTGTATTTAAGTCGCCGACGTCGCGACCTAAATCCAACGTATATCCGACGTTGATCCAACGTCATGTGTTTGCTGGGAATGATCTGCTGTATAATACGTAATGATCTGCTGTGTAATACGTAATGATCTGACCTTTTCAACACTTGAGACCTTTATCAATCTTTTCTCCCTTGATATGCCTTAATTTCTTACATAAAAGCTTTTCAAATAAGTGATGGTTAGTAATCATGTTTCTACCACAATACGCTGTGTTATTCCACTCTCAGATCATTGTATAAACATGCAGACTGTTAAATAAACATGAGTTATACGCCACACGTGGTATATGACCTTCCGTAGTTTTGATTGGTCGAGAAGATGAACTTTGACCGGACGACATTTTGCCGCGTGCTGTTTTGTTTACGTCGTCTGCTGTCAACATCCGGCAAATGTTGGTGACTTTTGTGAGGTTATGCGATGGGAAAAGGGAGTTATTAATGCAATACCAAAAGAAGATGATGCATACAGATTTGATCGCTAGTTTCAGGCAAAATTGCTATAGACGCTCGATATCGTTTCGACGCCATACCGTCGCGTGTCCAGGTCGTGTAACCCAGAGACGTAATATAACTTATATGCTTCTGTGAAACCCAAACAAGATCTGTAACAGTGTCGGAAAATATTTCGTTCTCCCCATGTCCCGTTATCAATATTCGGGTGGCCTGGCTATGGCGGAACTCTCACTATAAACGTCAACCATAGAACCTCACGAAGAAACGTCCCAGGCCTATGGTTTTGGACATTGGCAGCGATTAGTTCGTCTTCATCACTTACATGCTTACATGTACGTGCACATAGTCCGTGGTTAATTTATATTAATTAATGCAATATTGCATACTCTTAATATTTAAAGTCGTTCATTTCTGTTGTTTTTGTTGTTGCCGAAACATTAATTTAGCAAATTATAAAATTTGTAAAAAAAAAAGAAGTAATTTTTGAATATCAATGAGTGACGTTTTACATATGGGTCATATCACTACGCCAGCCTTGTCAACAAATTGTGTGTATGCTATTCAAATCAGGAAATACTCCAGCTGTTTTCGACTGAGATTGTGGTAGAAACAGATCACACGACTCGTGCAGTGGTTGTTGAGTTTGGTATTTGTTTCACTCTCGTTAGTTAATTTTCAAAAGTTACAGAAAGACACTGGCTAAATCTCGTGTCTTTTGTAACTTTTAAAAGTGAACTAACGAGAGTGAAATAAATACCATATTCAACAACCACTCGTTGTGTAACCTCTATTTATCTAACATGAGTTATTTAATTTTCAAATTGGACAAGAGGTTTACCGAGTACCTTTCATTTTTTGAAAATTAACTAACGAGAGTTAGATGAACATGATCACCAACCGATGCGATTTAAGGGATCTTTTTCGGCCGATACATTCTGATATTATATCTCAAAAATCATGTTTCTCTTCGAAATGCATTATTCTTGTTATCGTTCGCGGAAAAATGACGTCAAAATGAAAGACGAGGTCGTGAAAGCATTGTTACTTGACGTTATAGTTAGAAGATTGACCGATGAAATAACGTCTAGGGTATTAACTACTAGTGTGTTACTTTAAATGTACATGTATACAAACTCCTAACAGTTTTATTCATTGAATCGGGAGTGGGGAAACCTATAGTAATTGTGAGAGAAATTGAAATTATATTTGGAATATGTAAAACGTTCTGAGTCGGCGGGTAAACCCGTTATCATTACAACTGTTTCCAGGATAAGCATCGACAAAATATATTTTAAATGTGAAATTTACTATGTTATGTAGGACAAGTCAGGTAAAGTAATTTTGTTCAATTAATAGGCAGAATTTAGAGAGAAAATCATTAAACCTGAACTTGAGCTATGCATGTACCTGTGTTATGATCAAAATACAAGACTTACAGGTAACAACGCATTTTAGTAAAAAAAACAACAATTGAAATCAAATATTTGTTCACCATTATTTTGTCAAATAACTACCAATACACTTTTTAAAGGACTCGATATTTTCACTGTTAAGGTAATGTTGACGAAACATTTAGTTTATTGTAACAGAGTATCGAACAGTTGTCATTACTGTGGTCGCTTTAATTTAAAATTGCAAGCCGATCAATACGGTGTGTCCTACAATGGTATCGGTGATACTTTGGAATATTTATCTGACAGCATTAACGGTCTCCTTGTTATTCATCCTTTAGTAATATTATGTCACTGTTGATATAGCATGACACACGTGTTTTAAGAATAAAAGGATTCAATCGTTCCGTTTATATAACGTTCCATTTTTACATCATGACGATTCCGACGTGTCCATTTGCGAAATGAAAGGGCGCCAATACTCCATCGGTACGGTGCGTGATCTTCTCAGCTTCCGCTTTTCATAGCGTACGGATATTGGAATCTGGTAAATCTCCGTCGTACAGGTGTGTACTGTATGCTACATCAAACCGAACAGGTCTAACATATACTGGAAGTACGGGATGTAAATAGGCCGGCTATAGTAGGCGATCTGTAGTGTACTGCGTCATACCAGGCCAGGGGTCCCTACGACCTTCTGTTCTAGGATGTAAAGGAAGGATGCAGTTCGAATTTTTGAATTGTTTAAAACAGTCAGGAAAATTGAATTTCTTTCTACAGTGACAAAAATTGCTTGAACCAGTTGGACTATCTTAGAGAACAAAGTAAGTATTTTTTATTCATCTTAAGAAACATGTCCCAAAGAAGGTATTGTTTTTTTTAAATTTTGATTATTTATTTATGTTTTACGCAATGTGTTTTATAGATCCGATTATGGTATACCTATCATGCCTATTGGAGTCACATTTTATAAAATCAATATGTCCGCCAACTCATTTAAAACAGTTACGTTGGGCAAACCCTATCATAGTTCGATTATTTTTTAATTCTTACCTGTAAATTTATCGTGTATACTGTGTATTCTAATTGAATTGTTCAGATGTAATATGCATGTAATTTATCCTGACACGGTCCACCTAACCTACCTATGAAAGTATGAAAATATCTATGGTAGCCAAAATTGTACTTTTTAAACATTATAAAAGGTTTTTAAGGCCCCTGTTTGTTTTCGCTATATTTTACATGTAAGACCCATGTCACTTTACTCATGATTTTTCCATTCTTTTTAATATGGTTCCACTGGCGAGTCCTAAATGGACAAAACGGCCATATGCTGGAGTTAAATGTTAACGTCGTTAAGCTTTCAGCATCTACAAACATGATTTTCAAATATGTGTTATTTCATTCTGATGACAATGCTCGAAGGTTTATTAGATATTATCGATATCATCGACAGAATTCTGTCGTGATGGTGAGAATAGGGTCCAAGACTATATAGGATTATAGTGATTGTAAGGATAGGTTTTGAAGATGTAACTGGTATCATTGATACTGCTAAATAGAATCCATCCCTGATGTGAGGTATGGATAAGGTTATTCAAACCCAAGGGATAAAATATTGAGGAGACCCGAGGCTTTGCCGAGGGTTTATTGCTCAATATTGTATCCCGATGGTTTGAATAACCGTATACTTACCTAACATAAGGGAAGGATTCTATTCCTTGCTTATTACCTCAAAAAACCGTAAAAACAGCTGCTCGTCTAGTAAAGTTGTAAACTCTCCGCACATTTCTCATTTGCATATGAAGCCCGAATAGCAATTGTAAGTGACGTCAATGACCCTGACTGTCCCCAAAACGTCATCATGGCTCTTTTTCAAATGTTGAATTTTAATATAGTTAGTTGGAACGACTGATACACTTACATATTTCATTCAACAATAAGGCAGACGAATTGACTTACATGTATCAATTAAAAAATATAACAACATCTATTAGCTTCAAGTACATGTATCATTATGCTTTAATTTTTCGTCCTGAAAATCCATTTTTGCTCCTTTTTTGACGTATAAAAATTATGAGGTAATCGAGCACGTACGTTCACATGTTATACCAGCTTGTATAAAAGATTGTCTGCACACTTATTTAACAACGTTGTCTGAAACAGGGACAAACTTTATGTCACGGCATTTTCTGGAAAAAATAACTAAAAAGAAATTTTATATAATTTACATATAACATGTTAGATCAGTGAGAATTTGTAACTTATTTTTTCGAATCATGTGGCCATTCGTGTACAATAGCATTCTTGTAATTCTACCCACAGTAATATATATCAAATTCAGTTTATCTGAAAAGATTGAATAAGTAAATATTTTGAATCAATCTTTTTGGTGCCTCTTTCAAGTCGAGAGAGTGTCACAAAAACATGGAGACTCCTTTCACTTTCAGAAGAATACGATGTTTTTACATAATCCCCTATGGTGCCCCTTTGATTTTATGTCAAATTTAAGAAAATCCACTTTTCAAATGCTCCAGGAACCTCGGATATTGCAAATATTCTTAAAACACCTCATAAACTGTGTTTATCTAAACCGGAAGTTATCGAGCGAATCTCGGCAACTTATCTAAGCCATGGAGACAGCATCGAAAAATTCGATCGAAAGTTCAGAAAAAGGCTATTTGGTCGTTTTCCAGTATTCGATTACATAGAACATATAGGCGCCCTCGCCTCAAAAGTTCATCTACTCCAGGAACCTCAAGTTTTTAATGGATCGTGCTACTTAACTTTTAACCCATATTTAGACGGTGTGTAAGGAAATTTGACATTCAGGCAAATATTATCCGGATTACTATCCAGCCGATAAACGCAAAAACTTAAAGCCCATAGTGTTATCCCAATGGGCCAAATGACCGCCATTTTATCAAAGATGGCGGATTATGCAAATTAGCAAAGTGACCGTCATTTCTACATATGATAAAATGACGTCACGAACAATAGCGTGTCCCCGAAAGGTCACTTTCATTCCCCAGCCAGTCTGCGCGTGTAAGCGATCTAAACCCGTGGGTCGGATAGAATTTTCCAGCATCGCCGGAAATGCGGAAATCTCGGTCAAGTATGCAAGAATTTGTATTCTGACTTTTTGGTGACGATAATTTTTGAGGTTATAAATGATATCATTGATGCTGATAATGTATTCTGACTTCATGGAGAATTTGAATTTTGAGTCTTTATAAGAAATCACTGATTCTGATATCGTAATCTGCCTTTATGGTGAGGATGACTTTGGAGTCTGTTAATGGTATCGTTTTGTTCTGACGTTGATTATAACGTTTGAGGGTATAAAAGACATCATTGATCCCGATATTGTATTCTGTCGAAGGCAATTTTTTAGGTTTCAAATGATATTGATGCTTGCAGTATTGGATAATCTGTAACTGATCTACATAAAGTATACTGCTGTCGGTTATACAGTATCAGACAAATGATGGTATGGGCCTCATCGATGTTTCACTCGCATACCTAGGATTTAGAATTGGGAAAAACGGTTCATATTGTGCAAACCAGATCTTCTTTGTAAATTCTAGCTAATTTGTTTTGCTAAGTAAACATATGCATGTTCAATCCACTTTATAAATTGATTTTGGTATTTGCTTATTTCGAAATAAGAACAAAAAAGTTGATAAGCGAACAATATAACATAATTGATAATAAATATGAACAAACAATACTATTTATAATTCATTATTACCATTCCAGCTGGTCAGGATACTTTTTAAATTCGAATCCTTTATTTGGAATCACTTGTTCTCAATTCGAGTTAAATACTTAAGAGTTATTGATATATAAATACAATAATAACGTAAAGTATCTTTATATTTTTCAACGGCTGACCATTCCATGCTATGCGTGTTGAACGTGTGTGTGATCATGTGAAAACTGCGACAAGGCACAATTGAACCGTCCTGATACACTCAGTATCATGTAAAGCAGGTTTTAAATCAGTTTAAGGGGGAGCACGTGCGAGACATTAATTTGCAGAACCTGATTATTTTTGTTATTGCTAATTTATTGATATATTACATTGTATTGCAATAAATAAAATGAAAAAATCTGAAAACTATGGAACAATTTTCAGAGTATGCACTTTGTGTGGAAGTATTGCGTACTTACTTGACGACGATTGCGAGTTATTGAATTCAAAATGACATCAAATTTCCACTGCAGCTTATCTAATTCTAAAATGTTCGACTTTAGGTCAATGCACCTGGAATGTTTGTGCCTTTGCAATACCCGCACCACATCACCTAGGCCAACAACATACATGTATGTCCTTCTGAGCTTGTTGTGGACTTTGTGATACTGATTTAGCATAAACCGCGGATAATAATGATAAGTTTATGTAAAAATATTAAATGTATTGTTCTACATTGCATGGCCTTCTGTGAAAAAGCATGAAATCGATTCAGTCAAAACGTCTTATATATCATAATTCATGATAACTTATGCAATGTGACATTCAAGCTAACGGAGTCATCGTTCTTTCAACCGTCATTCAAAAGCACGGTCCCACTACAGACAGAACACAATACATATCCAGCACACACACAGGCATAGACACATATGGAGATATTAGCTAGGTGGCATAGGATTAGTAGTTAGCGCCCGATAAGGCAGCTCCTGCGAAATCCTTACTATTGTATTGATTAATATATATGCTAATTGTATTGACTGTATAAAATTGTATATCTATTTACTGTAAAGCGCTTAAGAGTGGCTTATGTTAGCTAGATAGAGCGCTATATCAAATGTTGTATATTGGGTACGTCTGAACTGCAGTTCACGCACTCTTCTATAAACGGCTAGAACCAACTGGAACAACATGTAAGACATGTTGGCGGATGTGGGGTCGCATTAGCAGACTTGAACAGAATCCGAAAATAGAGACATTGATGATAGGATGATGAGTAAGGTACATTATACCGATCGCGTCGGTGGTTTCTGTACATTTGCTTATATTTATTGTTAAAATACAGCCAATTGCATTCGGAATAACTCGTGTTGTAACGTAGCTTAGTAAAATAAAATCCGATGTTGAGTTAGTCCGTGCGGTGGAACAGTCGTGAAATAATCACCGGAAGCACGAGATAAGGAAACACTTATTAAAAAAACTAGAACGTCCATTTCAGAACCTTAACAAACTATCCGGTTTCTGCAACATATGGTCATTTCACTTGTCCGTAAAAAGTAAAATGCCAAAAAAGTAAATGAAAATGTTATGATTTGTTTAAGGAAAGTACAATTTAAGAAAAAAGATCTCAAGCGTTGTAAGGTATATAAATGTGACAATGTATCACTCAGATTCAAAATGGTTGCCTTCAATACATATTCGACTATATGAAGGAAGACAGTTACATATTTCTGTATTGCATACTGTTTATATAATCTGGGCCCGTATTCATGAAACCGTTCTCATGCTCAAGCACGGAATTTGTGCTCAAGCCTACTTTCTTGTTCCGGTTATAACTTGATGATAAAATATTTAGTTTTTCAATTATTTGGAAAAACTTAAAGTCGAATACTGTTTTCAATGTTTTCATTTGACGTTTTGATCGTCTGACATGATTTACGTGAGTTACAAGAAAGTTGGTTTGAGCACAAAATCCATGCTTGAGCATGAGAACGGTTTCATGAATACGGGCCCTGAGTCTCTGTGTCAAACGATAGTATAAGTAACATCTTAAAAGTTAATATGTCGACGCAGAGAGCAAAACAAAGTAAAACGTAATGCATTATAAGGCCTGTTCGTCTATTAAATATGTATGAAATAAATAGACAGTGCGTTCCGAACTATTAATATTGATAATCAATTTCCCTCAATGACCACAGCCTTTATCGTGAACTACTCGTCATCAAAAATAACAAGATATATTTCTCTGTTATAGCAACTCGCCCTTTTTAAGAAAAACTCGAATTGCCGATTTACTCGCAGAGATAAAGCAGAAATTATTTGTCTTTCACATAAAAATTGATTAAAATCACAGAAAAACTATATATGGTTATAGAAATGGAAAGCCGAGTTGCTAAGGGTATCAGCTAATGCCAATACGTATTGATTGGAATAGCAACAGGACGGAAACCGCTGTCGTCATTACGTTTTGTATACTAGACCCCAAGGAGAGGCGCATCTGCCATAGAAATAGTACCGACACTCTCTCGTTATGAATTCACAGCTAATGAATATTTCCTTTGTCTTAAACACATGCTTGAACCTAGGTGACATGCAGTATTCATTGGAGAGAGCATTAGGTGATAAAACGATGGGCTATTACCGATGTGGTCCGTAGGCATTGGTTATTTACCTAGGTGATGTTTGTATACGTAGAACATACCGAACAGGTCGTGTCCTACGGCGGCCAAATCTAAAACAATTAATGGTTTTCACTTGACAAGATTGTGTTGTTATCATCACCAGTAACTGAGTAGTTCACGCAGGAAATCTCCATGACACCTCTCTGATACAGGAGTTACAACACAATTATATGCTGCCAACATCAACAATATTCAACCCTGCTCATAGATTGTTCGTATTGCCGCACTGGTAACGAAGTGTACGCCACTCTCATTTTGACCATATTGCAATTTCATTTTGGTCATTATCACATTCAGATGCTTCTTTTGTAACGAGGTATGTTTCAGCGATGTCATTCTAGTCATTATGCTGTTACAAAACCACTTTGGTAACAAAGAATAGTACATTGCCTTTCTAGTTATGAAGTTATCGAGATGAAACTTTGGTAATTAAGTATATAACATTGCCACTCTGTTTATGACGCCATCGTGTTGACACCCTGGTTTTATTTTCATCATGAAGCCACTTTTTATGCTGAAATATACTACGATGCAAATCTGGTTTCGAATATCACTTTCTGTTATTTTATTTTTTGTGTACAATGATGACAGGCAGTTGGCAGATGTATCGATCTATCTCCATTGTAAACCAGGGTGTACTTCCGGCTTAACTTTATGGGTATTATGCACGCTATTAATTATTTCTTTTTGAAGCAGTGGAGGTCTTTTTTATTTGGCCATTGTACTAAATACATCTGTACTTAACTTCCCTATTTGTAAATAATGTATGTTAAAATCGATTGAGGTGTGGATATAAAAGGATTAAAAACAGTTGACAATATAAAAAAAAATAGATGAAAAGGATCCGTGGCGTCCGACAGCGTTTAAAATATTCCCTGCTTAACACCTAGCATTAAGGTTAATGGCAACAACTGGTTCACACGTTGTCAGTATAATTTGACCGGGCGGAATGCCGGCTTGGTGCCTTAGACAAGGTTACGGTGAGATAGTACTATGAAGTCGGCATCAGATCCGCGATATCACAAACAGGCAAGCACACCAACATAATCTGTCTCCGGCTCACACACACACCTGGAGACACGTCTTTCAATGACTTCAGCTGTTAATAAAACGTTAAATAAAATTAAACCAAAACCTAAACCTATACACCAGGACTAGTATCGATATCGTAGACCAGCATCACATGTTTCTTTATTAAAATCCGATATTACTTTTTAATCTGCTGTGCCGGTTACAACACTTCAGACCTCTGTCTTTAATCTGCTGTGCCCGTTACAACACTTCAGGCCTCTGCCTTTAATCTGCTGTGCCCGTTACAACACTTCAGTCCTCTGTCTTTAATCCGATGTGCCCGTTACAACACTTCAGACCTCTGTCTTTAATCTGCTGTGCTCGTTACAACACTTCACACTTTTATTTTGTCTTTTTGGTGATTTCTCTCCAGAAACCCGTCGTCACGTGACCCTGGCTGTTGCTAAGATGTAAACCAAAAGAAATCGCAGTTGTTCTATTTAATATCTTTTCAAATTTAGCTAACAATCGTTCATGTCAAATTTGAATCACTATTAATAAAATGATATCATTGGTATATATTGGTCATATCATGACTTATAAGGTATCTAAGTTTGTTGGTGTGGTGTGTTTGAGTATAATAGTAGCTAACAATATTATATATCTAGACTATATCAACTAAGTATGGGGCCTGTCAGGGATCACAACTAAGTATGGGGCCTGTCAGGGATCATTTTCAGGTATTATTCTTTTAACATATAGATAGCCAGATGTTGAAATAAAGAAAGTATATTTCTTGTGGTCGCTTAATAACTTTTAAGTACAGTGCACAAAGAAAAAAGTCAAGGTATCGTGCATGAGTTGCGTCATAGTATCATGTAGTGGGATTAAGCAGGCCCTTTTTCGCAAATTACAAGGGTTTTCTATTCCTGACACATTATTTCAAAAAGGGCATATATCTGATTTTCAAATAGTAGTTTACATTCTATTCATTAGATTTGTCATCTCTAATTCAGAACAACACAAATTAAAAAGAGAATATGTCAGTAAAAGCCCTCTTTTTTTTCCGTCAGCAATCCTAATTGATTTTAGCATAAACTTCATTTATTTTACTAAAATTCATGAAATCACTTTCATGCTCAAGCTGTGTTTCTTTTCCCATACCCGATTTCTCGTTCTGGTGATAAATAACTTAAAGTATATATATGGTCAACGATCTGGAAGACTTTTCGAGAGACTTATTGTTGAATACTGTTTTCAATGTCTAGACTTGACTTTTTGAACATATGACTGGATTTATTCACGTCACAAAATGTTTGTATTGAGCACAGAATCCATGCTTGAGCATTATAACGGTTTTATTGATACGGTCCCAGCTGCTCATTTAATACTGTTCTGTTAAAAGGCTGCCCCTTCTGTTCTTGATATTGGTGGTACGCATTGGGTGACCAAAACGTTCGATTTTGAAGTTCATGTTGAAGAAATATGTGTAAAACCAATTAGTATTATATCTCAAAATTATAAGATATACTAACTTTGCAATAAAAATTCATTTGCCAAAACTAGATAATTTTGGATTTATTTACCCTCTATCCCTCTTTCTTTTAATCTGCGCTTTTCAGCCGTTTTTGTCTTCGCTGGTATATTTCCGCTGGTTTTTGCATACTCTGTAGAGCTTATCAATTTCGCGAAGTTTTACTTTTACTTATTCCTGATCTTGAAAAAAACAAAAATACACTACCCACTTGGTTGTATCTCTTGACTGTAACAGTAGTGCGCTTTCCTGGGTATTTTGTTCCAGAAACAAAACTGCGAATATATGTGGTGATATCGTGAGAAGATACTTCAGTAGTGGACAACGTCGTGATGTCATTAGAATTACATAACTCTACAACCTCAATCAAATAAATAAATAAAAACAATCACCTTTTTGTGATCGCCTTCATTAAAATAACACAATATTATTGAGTGACTGAGAAACATATCCACCTCTTGATATCATTGATTATTGTTCAGTTCGTACGGGCCTGTATCTTTATACGTTTCTCCTGACTTCGACATTTCCCTATTTGTAAAACCGCCCAGTGAAGCGTATGAAGAGAATACCGGCCCACCAATCTGACTTAATGAAATCAAGCTGCGCGCACTGTGGACCTTTATAGTAGTCTATAAATGGACTCGTATGACAAATAACACGTACACGTACGACCTAAACAAACATGTATTTAGAATCAAGTTACTGGTAACTCGTCAGTAGCTCTTGCATGTGTATCGGAAAAGACTGTCCGACTATGATTAAGTGTTGAAATTAATTTTTCATTATATCAACGAAGGTATGAAAACTAGGAACTTGCATACAGATATTCCTTGATGTTTCTTATCATCTGTGGATAGAATGACGTCATATTTTGATATCATATGACGTCATACCATTGCTTGAAAACTGGTACATACCTACTTTCAGATAGTGGAGAACATAATGATGATGTAGATGTATCCCTTACATACACTGTACCAGTAATGGTCGCTATCTGTATCGCTAATTAGCAACAAAATAATCGCAGTCTTGCTATTAGACATTGTTTTAATCGCGCTTACGTAACGACCAGATATTTATCTCATCACTTAAACTCAATCATTTTAGGGCACTACGTGAGATGGTTTGTCATTCCTGTTTGATTTGCATGATTGCGGGGAAATAAATTCCAAAACGTTTTAATGATAATGATTTTAAAAATCGGGTCTGAATTCTCTTTGCTTCACTTCCTTTTTCTCCTTTCTTTTTCCTCTTCTCCTTTTTTTTTTTTTTTCTACCTCTTTTTTTCTTCTTCTCCTCTTTTTCTCTTTCTTCTTCTTCTTCCTCTATTTCCTCTTTGTATGTTGACGCTACAGTTGAACATTTTTTGAAACATTGAACATATCGTGATGCGTAATAATTGAATAAGGCTTACATTCCTACCGTTCAATGACTTCTTTTCTCTTTGTTTCTCTATAGAACACAAATGCATTTTTTTCTATAACATTTGACTGTATAGGTATCACATACAATAAGAATTCGGAATGTTTGTTTAGTGGTGAAGTGAAATTTGTGCATGCAAGTGACAAGATCCTTAACAGCCCTTAGCAACATAGCACAACGACTGTACAATAACACAGAGTCGGCTTTACACCATCCAGTAGAGAATTGAATACCTGTACCCTAATACATCATTGTGTGCGAGTCTTGGTCCAACTAGAAAGTCTTATGTAAACCAAGTTTCAAGCATTGTCAAATAAGTTTGTATTTGATTTGTTTTCTCCCTGAATTCACACTAAGTAACCACTAGTAGGTGTACTGGTAACCTATCCGCTATTTATCTCACACAAAAGGCTATTAACATACGAGTGTACTTTAGAAATGACTGGCAAAGCCGAAGCCGATAACGGGAACTAATGCAAATATTCCGCATTGAAATATTTTCTAAAATTACAGCCAAGAACAATGACATTCTATTTGTATTTCGTTATATACACGCGCCGTCAGAGGTACAGCGATGCTAGGGCGGTAATCAATGTTAGACTATGAACCAACCGACATAGTTCACACCATATACGGTACATTACTAGTGGAGCTATTGATACATGACAGCAGTAAAACAATACACAGTATAGATTGTGAAATAACGAAATGATTTGGAAATTAATTGTACAATAGATATCATACAATACTGACAGTTTCAACTCTGTAGTTCACGCGAACTCATTATACCGTTTGTGCCATAGCCAGTTTTTCACTTGTGTAAGTGTAGAAGACAGTATTACAAAAGGTTATGGGAATATTCTGTAAGGAGGAACGTAAAGAAACAAAGAGAGATAAAAAAAAAATGATAAATTCCCAAACTGAGAGAAGTACTAGTTGAATGTAATGTGTACAGTGTTTATAGTATGAACCCTTCCACAACTGGACAGAGATAATTGTGTCCTTCAAGGTTACGTCTACCGCCTTGTATCTTAACACACGAACGTTAGACACAAACATGGGATTGTACCTGTCAATGTTGTTAACTGATACAGCGTGCCAAACATCAACTTAACTGCACCATTCATCGGTGATGCTAGTGCTAATTTGCTGGAACTCCAATTTGGTAAACTACATACCATTCAAATAATATTGAGAGACCATGTACTCATAGTATTGTTTGACTCAGTAACTGGTGTTTGTACTAAGGCTAAGTTCAGAGAATAATAGAAATGTTGAATCAAACAGCATATAATTGAAAGAGGCGAACCACGTTGGGTTTCCTGCAGAATCGGCGATTGGTTTTGTGTCTCATGCTTATAAAGCTTTCGGTTAACCTAAACGTGCAATGTTTCGTGTAAAAAGATAAAACATTGAAACTTGTAGAAATATAAATAAGAAGTATTTCTTTATGTACAATGTTCACATTATGCTACGTGTATGTCAGTTCACCTTTATAACAACTTTATTGATTGCTGAAATGTTCATTGTTCAGATGGCATGGACAAACATACACATTTCTTCATTCCGAGGATCCCACAAAAGATGCTAATCAGATGTCTACTTAAGTATTAAGACAGGCCATATTTCACCCAAAAAATCCTTAAGGAGACACCAAATCACACGGCGTGCCATATCTTGTTTAATTAGATGACATTGCAGATACCAATTGATGCTTTTGTCTGTATATTGTAACAGTTATAATTGTTTCCATTGATTTTCATTATGTTCTCCTTGCCAACAGGTCTGGTTTGTGCGTTGTCAAAATAAAATGTAACCGTGTTTCATATTATTTTATATATTATGTGACCTTTCAGAGTAGAAGAATCAGTGCGTTGGTCAAATCACGTACGAACATTTGTTACGTGATGGATATTGCTTCCCATAAACGAAAATCCAAAAACAAATAAAAATATTTTCCGATTTTACTTCGTGATACAAATATGTTTGAAGAGAATTAACTATCTCATAGTGTTGTTTTTTTTAATTCTGGTTATAATAAGCTTAACATGTGATAAAATAAATCCTGTAAAACTTGGGGATTGATTCAACACGTGCACTTATGGATGTATACCTCTGAGAAGTCAAAACATTCCTCTATCAAACTTTTTTTCTTTTATGGATTTTTGGAAAAAGGAGTTAATGGCATAGTAGAAAATGCAAAAAAAAAATATGTCGGTGTGTTCGTTTTTGTGCTATGATCGGTCGAAGACACTAATTTAACACAACATGTGATTTTAGGTGATTTTTTGGGTTTTGAATGAAAAAATACTCATTTTTTTACCAGTTTTTGCAGATTAAACGCTTGATATAAAAAGTTCTGGTATTAAACTTTTTTTAATATTTAATGAAATAAAAGAAAATGTGTATCTCTGTCTTAAATATCCATAAAAATGGGGGGTCGGTGTGCTTCTTTTTTTGTCCCATTATCTTTTGTGGTATTTTTTACCTTTTTCGGGGTCAAAAATCAAAAGTGCTTCAGTTACACTAAATATGTAAAAAAAATATCAATAATGTATAATTATCCAGTTTGTTGTATATTATATTTATCATATTAAACATTATAAAGTTGTACAGCAAAATTGAACCTACTATAATTAAAAATGACGACACAATGACAATATAAGTGATCAATCTAGTGTCAAAAAAGGTGAAAGTTTTGCCTTTTTTGAAGCCAAGAAATACACATTAATACTCATTTTCAAAATGGCCGCCGAATTGGTACTTCTTTTAAATTCTTGTAAAAAAAGTTCTACAAGCAACAGACTTCTAGTTTTTTTACATATTTTTCAGATGCGTGTTTGCTAATAAACTTGATCTTAATTTGTTAAATATTACAAAAACCCGTTACACCAGATCAAAACGAGACTTGAACGTGATTGAAACCTCAGAAGAGTACATCCTTTAGCTGCATTTGATCTAAAGTGTAAACACCTCTATTTAATTCAAATGAGATTTTATAGGGATTATACGGCGTTTTTATAATTTTCATACCGGAATAGTGAAAATACTCCGTTCAATCCATATATTTACATCTTTACTATGGAACACTTGTTTAATTTTATTTATTTGTTCTTAAATAAATAATTCATTTACTGCGTTATGAACATGCGTTGTCCTTTACACGACATTACCGGAACGGCCTGCTTATTTAAATAAATTTGGCGCCAATAACTAACCGTAGTCATTTGAGCGTTTGACGTAGGGGCATTCTACCTATTATCCGAAGCGAAGCGAAAAGACTCTCATTGAACAAGGTTAATTTATAACGTCATAAGTAGACCACTTGTTATGTCACGAGAGTTTTTGCTTTCTGCTTTCATACTGAAATGATATTCCGTCTTTGCGTATTGCAGAGTTATCTTCTCTTGAGAGCAGGGATTGATTGTTACGTCAATGATTCGTGTGAGAAAATTACGTCGTTTTCTCAAAAATTGATGACGTTACTCTCAGAAACAAATGACGTAACAATCAATACCTGCTCTCAAGAGAAGAAAACTCTGCAATACGCAAAGACGGAACAGATGGTTGAAGCGCAAATTCAAATATAAACCTTTGACCGTAACATAAAAAGTATCAAATGTTAAAATGTCTAAATATTTGACAAAATTTAGCTTATTATATATTACAAAATTCCTTCCTTTACACTGTACCAGATACTGTTTAAATGGAATATAATGTATTACGAAAATAACTAGTTTTTAAGCATTAAGTCTGATGTTGAATCCAATTTTTGTAATACAAAAAGTAATTGAAATTGAAAAAAGAAAGTTTACTTTCCAGGTATTAATTTTCCGGTATTGATATGGGTTATAAAATTTAAAAGTAAGTATATTGAACATATTTGACATGGTACTACATGTAAATATATCTTTGGAGTATCAATAACCTCCTAACATACATATAAAGAGTCCGCCATGGAGTTTCCTGGACAACACTGGAATATAATAAACACCTATTGATCCAGGCTCACCCTTCAAATGCGAAATATTTACATTTCCATAACGAAGCGTCCCGGTCATTGAGATATGAACTTTTATGACAAAGCATCGCGTGCATATATATATACATCAAATATTAATTCATTTTAAGCTTGTGAGCCTTTATTCTTCTTCTGATTAAGAATGCAATAACAGCGAACCCCTGCTGAGTTAAGGTCACGTATTATTTCCTTTACGTAGATGACAACGGATATTTGTTTTTTTACACCTAAGAATTACTCATGATTGTTTTTTCTTTTTACCTTTTCTATTGATATCATTCCCAAGTGTGACTCATGAGATCCCAGGAGCTTCCAGCATGTTCTGGTACATTCCAATCATATTTACTTTCTGTAACCTACATGTGTGTACGAGGTGACGAATTGTGCGTTCCTTTATGGTCAGGAAGTTTCTATGTTGCCAACCTTAAAGAAAAACTGAGGAACCTAATCGGGTTCGTTTATGTCATCACAATGATAATGCATGCCTTCTCTAGCTGTATGGCATGACCATTCGCTAGGTTCCTACGACATAGGAAATACGAAAAGAAAATATCTATTGAAAGTTGAGTATGGCATAAGAGCAACAAACAAATTTACAATATCTCTGTCTTTGTGGTCGCTCTAATGATCAGTAAGATCGAAGCTTCCAATTTATGTCTAAATTGTTTTTGTCTTGGCGTAAATAAGTCAGTTCTGATAAAGTTCAAGCTGTTTCGCACACCTGATCATTTAGGAGGGGAATTAATTCAGCATGCTCCATTCTCTGTTTTTACTTCAAGAAACGAATAATTGTTGAATGTTGCCAAATCCAAAACTTCTTGAAAATGTTCTGTTTGATATACATTTAAGAAACAAATATGAACTTATGTCCATTGCAATACGTTTGAGATATATTCATATGTCTATCAAATATCAAATTGCCATAGTTATCATACAAGGTAGGACCTCTGTATTTCCCTACGCAATGCAGCTGTCATTCATATTAACTATGAATGGCCTGGTTCTTTTATTGACATCACCATTATCACAGATGTATGGAGATTATAACGGCTATGTTTACTATCACAGACTTTTTATGCAAAATTGCTGATATTAAATTTTAGGGGAAAAAACATCATAAAGATAAATATTGAACTTCTTACCAATTAAAACTTCAATAAGATAAGATATGATAAGATGAATTTTATTCAAAGTCGGTGGGCATTTTAAAACAAATAACATAAACTCTATAGAGCTTTTGACCGACATACATGTTACATACAAAGACATTCACACCTGAAAAGTTTTATATATCAACATTAAGGCAATACAAATATTAAATGAGATAAAACACTTCAGATTTCGAGCGATTATCAGATAGACACATTTTCTACACATTGTAATTAGAACAATACATCTAGCATATTTTAAAACACATAAGATTTCATGTGATATAGCCGATAAATATGAAACCTGCAAGTGCGTCACAGATTTAGTCATTTCCGAGTTTTATTTATGAACCAAAGTGAAATCGATATTTCTTACTATAAATTTGGTAGATCCGTTGACATAGACCAATAACTGTGATGCGCCAGACAGGTAAAAAATACTTAACTAATGGATAAACTTCCGTATCACTTCTTCACTCCCTGCCGTTGTATCGACACTGACTTGATGTCAATGATATATCAGACCAATGCATCTTTCTTTAATGTACCACATCAATAGATACTACAGTAAATGTCGATAAATCAAATCACCATAAACTTTCCATCACAACAATTAAACAGGGACATTGTATTAGCATTTGTATAAAGCTTCCATCAGGAAACCTTGATTTTAAATGATATTGTTACATTGTAATAAGGTAAGGATATGTTATAAGTCGGACACCGCTTACACGGTAATCTATAAATCAGGAATGATATGCAATCGTAGTACAGGAGTTATTTTTTCTGATTAATAGACCATATCGCTCCTGTGTGATGTAGGTAGATAACTTCAAGCCTGAATGTAAGTTTTTTCAAGTTTGACACAGGCTTTGTGGAGTGTAGAACTTCAAAAAACGTATACTGAGGGCAGATGTATCTATATCTACCTCACATGAAAGTGATATTTTTATCTCCAAAACATTTGAACCGTACTGAGTGCAACGCTCCAGCAACAAGGACGCCTGGAATATGTGACAAAATTGATGACGCGACCTTGGTTACGCTACCTAAACTGATGACGCGACCTTGGTTACGCTACCTAAACTGATGACGCGATGATAACTTCTCGGAATAAAAGTGAGCGTGAGGTCTCTTTCCCTAGGTAGGTAAATACGTGTATATCTGTTCCCTATTTACCACGGGAAATGATCCCGTTAAGCGTGGGAGAACATGTATTCGATACACATATATGACGTCAAAATTCAGGTTCTATATCATTTTTAGTTTTACCTGATCATGGACGCGTATACAACTTTGAAGAAATTGCCGGTTGTCGTGATGATGTTTTGTTCCTCTTTACATTGTCAAGCATGCTTAAAAGAACGTAACACACACATTTATTACACCTTTAAAATTTGATAATAATTACAGCATGCTAAAAAGGAATTAACTACATCATACACCCGCTTCGTCCTTTTAGGACTCATCGATAATGCTAAGGGCCAAAAAGTTGGTAATCCAAGTTATCGAAACTACTTTTGAAACAGCGAGGCATGTACGTAAATGTTTCACTGTATTAATTAAAACGAAGAGGAGTACTGCTTAATTTCAAATTAAATATCTATATTTACATTTGCGCTGCAACCCACTTTACGAACATAGCCAACGGAAATGCATTTCATTTGAGTATGAAAGCAAAAACTCTCGTGACGTAACATGTGGTTTACTTATGATGTCATCGATTAACCTTGTTCAATGAGAGTCTTGTCGTTTCCCTTCGGATAATATGGAGAATGCCCATGCGTCAAACACTCAAATGACTACGGTTAGTCATTGGCGCCAATTCTATTTAAATACGGCTGTTCCGCCAATGTCGTTTAAAGGATGACAAATAAACAAAACGCAGTTAATTAATTCTATTATTTAAGAACAAATAAATAAAATTAAATAATTGTTCTATAATAAAAATGTAAATATATGGATTGAACGGCGTTTTTGTTTTTTTTTCGTGCCGGTATGAACGCAAATCGGTTACATCCATATTAGTATCGATGTAACCGATTTGCGTTCATACCGGCATGAAAATAACAAAAACGCCGTTTATTCCGTATGTAAAATGTGTATATTTAGAACCGTACCTCTTCTCAAAAAAGATTACTGTGGTCATCAAGGTTACAGCAAACACGGAGGACTAAACCATCCACCACCAGAGTCTACCACCAGGTATCTTGAAAGATGAATGCAACAAAAACACACAGGTCATTGTACCATTAACATTTAGTAATAGAAACACATTAAAAACTCATGGTACCATACATACTTTTCTATAACTAACTTGTGATATATTGAAAATGGTGCTTCATATTTTGCAATGACATTTGTTTCCTGGTCACAATGCATGTTGTAATAATGCTTCAAAGTTTGTAACCTTTCATACACGGAATAAAATAAAAAGAATGACAACTTCCCTAACGTGCACCCGCTATTTCATAAACAAAATATTATCAAAACTTAGAAGTGTTATTGGTGTACATTGAACCTCAACATTCATGAATACAAACTTGATAAATTTTACAAAAATCATGTAACAAGTATTTTTTTTCAATTTATATCAATCAATCTTGATTGTCCGGATGGAAGAAAAGCGAAGAAGGTATTTATGTTGGAGTAAACTGGAGTATCTGGATAAAACGTAAGTGGTTTGACAGGGGACCCAATACGTCTTCTCCTCCGCGAGAGGAATCAAACCACGGCCGATCTGGTGAAAGGCCAGCACGCTATCTACCTCGCCAACCGGCCACCCGGTTCAGATGGATAAAAGATCAGATGGTTGTCACTTGACAGTGTTTGTTTGATGCAGCACAACTTATACGAAATGTATATGCCATAGACTGTTCTGCAACAGACACTGATAATAGCGCAATGATACATGTATGACGTAATACTTAAAGAGAATGGTTGTTTTGTGTTGCTTTGGAAACAAGCAGATCACGTGAATCAAGCTATATCCGTCTCTCAACTCATTACAATGACTGGACTGATTTAAAAGGATTAAACCTGCTCATCATTGACATTGTGTCTAAAAGGTGTCATGTGTCTGTTTGTCCAGTGATTATACACAATTGATTGATAAAATCTATAATGATTCAAACAGAAAAATCTCAAACCAAGGTTAAGATCGTCATTCTCTAAACCGAGGCTCTGCCAATACACTTAAATTGATGACGCGTTCATATGTGATATTGTAATGGAGTAATTGACTCGCCTATCCCTACATAAAGAAAGATGTTTTGTCTTCCATCTAAAACGAGTTTGAACTGGAAATTGAAGAAGAAAAGTCACAACAAAGCTTAACATATATACACACTGGAATATTGTCAGTAGGTGCTCGGGTTAGAGTCTCTGAATCGACTCGGACAGGAATGTGTCACTAGACAGCCACGTGGGTTTTAGTTTCTCTTTGTTCTCCGGTTCTACTTACAGACCCGTACACGTTCGCTGTTCCACTTTCAGCGTACCGTTTGCGTAGCATTTCCGTACCATTTGCGTAGCACTTGCGTATCACTTGCGTAGCATTTCCGTAGTACTTCCGTACCATTACCGTAGCATTTCCGTAGCACTTGCGTAGCGTTTCCGTAGCACTTCCGTATCGTTTCCGTAGCACTTGCGTCTACATCTTTCCATTTAAAAAGCGTTTGTGAAACGTTCGGTCGAAAATTTTACGGAATATATATTTGTCGAAACGAATTGTAAAAAAAACCCATTATAAACCGCATTACGTGAAAATTATTCCAACCATCATAATAATCTGAAGGGAAAAACCCCACAAAAATGACGGTTTACACATACATGGACGTAACA
Source organism: Mizuhopecten yessoensis (assembly GCF_002113885.1). Lineage (NCBI taxonomy): Eukaryota > Metazoa > Mollusca > Bivalvia > Pectinida > Pectinidae > Mizuhopecten > Mizuhopecten yessoensis. Next base: position 32,893 of record NW_018403984.1, read on the forward strand.
GCCCTCCTCCCATGGGCCTACTGTGTGTTCCACACACCAGCATCTAGGCCTTAGGGGTAATTTAAATAACAGGCATACAGCTGGTCATGTGGTAATGACCTGTCCCTTGTTTAAGGTATAAACAATTTTAGTGTCCGTTATAAAGGTTGTTAGGGCAACATGACCACCCGCTGACAGATACATTTCTTTCAATATGATATCTACATACCTGAGAATCTAGGCAGTTATAATGCATTGACCATTCACCTGTGGTCACATTGGATTCTGATGTGCTGTACCTGATCAAGGTCACATTCTGTGATTTCAAGTCAATTAAGTCCATGTCAATTAATCCAGTTCATTGTCTATCCACCACGTACAGCTGTATACAGGTAAATCAGTTCAAGGTAAAAACATACAGGTAAGATACTTTGGCTGTCCCTCGATCAGGAAATGACAGCCCCAGGCACAATTTCATTTCACAATAGTGCCTTAACCAAGGTAAACTAATATTTGGAACTTGAAATTCCTAATTTAATAATAAAAAAAATGTCCCTTATTAGGATATTTAACTTCTCACGTAGATGATTTGTTTTAAAACTAATCTATTTTTTTAAAATAATTTATCATGAGTTCTGTTATCAGCGAGCAAGGTTGAATACTAACCCTAATACGTAACAAACTTTTCATATCAGATTATTGAAAATGATGATATTTTTCAGGAATCATTAAAAAAATCATTATGAAGATAACTTTATTGTCATCATGTGACTGAGTTCCTTAGAAAATAGAGTGTTGTATATAGCAGAGACATATATATTACAAAACGTCTCTGTCTATGGTAAGTTTGTTAACGGAGTGCCCTCTCTGTGTGTGGTAATTATAAAGGTGTCTAAAATCAGTCAAGCGGTTCCGGGCTAGTGGACCGATGAACTTACATGGTTCAATGAAAAAGATAATTGACCTTTAAACAGCTGACCAATTAGTACCACTTAGCGCCTTTAGCAAGTTACACAGTGGACAGTATATATCAGAGGCTGGGATTAACCTGGCCTAGGGTATATTTGGAAATATTATATTAACGACAACAAGATTTATTAATTAATTAAAGAAAGGTTTATTGATATTTTTATACAATGTATACTTAAACAAGAATCAACTACATTTTCATAATAAAATAAAAGATGTATAACAAAAAAAACTGTTTATCGGTGAGTAAAATTTAATTAATAGGCATGGTATAACATGTATACATTTCAAATCTCCGATGCATGTATTTGCATGTACTAATAAGTAAGCACATTATCGGTCTCCAAATCCCACGGAAAATCTAAAAGTGTATGGAAGTATTAAAGACGATATAAAAAATAGAAATAGAGGTACTGGATCCTTAACACAGGAGTCTGAAATTATATCATTTTTAATTATTATTAGGCTTATTAATTATTACGTTTCTCGTTAAAAAAAAACGTAACAAGTTTACTTACTGTCAATATTAATTAGTATTTTATTCGGTAAGCAGGTGCCGGTGGAAATACTTCTGACCATAACTTATTATTATCCGTGTGTCGCGTTGATCTGTTAGCGTACGTCAGGTCTTTGTGCTGGATATATTACATCGATCTACATTTAGCTCGTAGCCTACAGTGTACTGACGTTTCTTCCTATGCATTGTGGGTATGTTCGTTTCGTTTTAGATATTTTATATGCTTCCGCTTTTTATGTAAACCCGTTCTTGTCACCACAAACGAATCACCGTTTGTAGGCGTCATCCGTAGCACTTCCGTACCGTTTGCGTCCAAGGTGGAACAGCGAACGTGTACGGGTCTGTACGTTAAGGCATCCTGTATGATTCCATACGGGCCATCAAAAGTGATTATATCAATACTTAAAATAAACAAACTTTATTTAATATAATCAGCGAAAATGTCGTTAACTACTGCGATAGCGATTTATGATGATAATAGGAGTTTGATAAAACGTGGAAAAGTAGAATGATTCACAAGATAATAACAAAAGTCAACAATTGTACGTTCGTTAGACAGTGGCTTCATTGACTTTTGAAACACAAAACGTCACTTTCACTGACCAAGACTATAAAAGCACGACCTTTAGAATGTAGTCTGTTAAAGACTATACCTTGATGTTTACCGTTACCCAGACAGAATTTAAATTCCACGTGTCTCGTTGTCTTATTGATCTCAATACCTTACTGTTTGAACATTGGTTGTTATCTCAATTAGCAAACTAGATTTTTATTTTAAATCCTTGGTGGCGTTTATAAATGATGGGAGACTGACATCTAATGCTCCCAGCAATAAACTTGTCGATAATATGACATGTACCTCCGGGGAGGAACAATGGGGATTCAACCACGCGATCCGGATGTGACATCGATTAAGAACTGGTCTCACCGGACGTTTTATCCACAGCCATGTTTTCGTTATTCATTCTAGAGAAATTATTGATTTTATCGACATTTTTGTCTATGACCGTAGGGTTGTTTTTAAGCTCTCAATTCCCCCCATAACACAAAGAAAAAAAAAAATTCACATACATTTACATGTAGTTCGTTATCTACAACAAACATATCCGCTAATGATTCCTGTTAGGATTTGGCCTGATGTATCCCGTTGCCCATGGTTAGCACCTTTTGATCTGTAGTATATTTTCATGTATTAGCATATCTTAACTAACCTTTCTATCTATCTTCTTATACGTGTTGATAATTTTTACATACACATATCTCGTGTGATGATGTTGTTATAATAGGTATGGATGTTTGAACGTCTTATTAATCATTGAATAATGCAAACATCTTCATCTGTTGCTGTATATCAATTGTTGTATGTATTAATTGTCAATACAATTCGCGGTGATATTGATTTTACCGTTATTTCTGGGTCCGTTTTTTTCGTATTTTACTGTTACACGACACGCGCATTATACACAAACGGTAATTTGCACGCTCGATTAAAGCTAGCAATATTCACGACGGTAGAACTGTATCGGGAAGATTCAGATAGAATGGTATTTAAATAAATTAAATACCTTAATAGCTCCCGAGTTTCGTTTTAGAAATGTTCGTTTGCGTCGTCGAGACAACGCAACCCACATGCAAGGTTTTTTGGCTTCAAGACCTACCGCTTCTTGTGAATAATACTACAAACAAAATCAGATAGATGTAATAATGAATTGTCCGTGACATGGCTCCCCTTTACCAACATGTTTTCTGTTGATTTCGTGCAGTGCTGAGTTATGTTGAGCCTCCAAAGTAAGGAGAACACAAGATAATCCATTCGCCTTCACCTTAGGATAAAGCAAATCAGAACAAGAGACGCTTACACCTATAGGTCATCTTCCAATATCAAGAAATCGAAATAAAATAACCCATAATAATGTCATAAAATATTCTACATTACGTTATACATTTTTTATATACCTACATTTTTTCCGGTTCTTCCGCATGTGTTCAGCAATTTATAAGACAATGTACATTATTAGATGTAATGTGAGACCTTTCAACATGATAGGGATGCTATATAGCAATTTCAATGCAGCAACACATCAGCTTGATAACTGAATTATTTTGTTTGATTTCACATGACGTACGATAACTAGTGCCATATGTGGTGGAGGAAACGAAAATCAACAAACTGCAATTTTGTCTCTAGTGAATGGGAGATTCATGGCGTCTTTCCCTTCATTTTTGAGGCTTCTAATCTTCTGTTGTTTTCCCTATGTGTTGTGTAATGCTATTTTAAATATTGAGTATCTTACTTAAACATCATTGCAGAGTTATAAATGTCTTCCGATACCGTCAAATATATTCATGCTGTAATATTCAAGGTTAGGTACATGCTTCAGGTCATGCATTTGAGCTACGTTCATGAACAAATTAAACTGCAATGTGTTGCACTCGATAACACTTTTCTTGTATTTGGTGTTTATTTCTTTATAAAGACTGCAGCTGACTGGAATCGGTTGTTATCGACAATGAACATCGATTGATTTTTTTTAACATTGTATAAGGTTTTGTTTCCGTCAAAAATACATCCTCCAAGCTGAATTATGCAAGATATGCGAGAAGATTACACTTTGTGTTTTATGTATGGGTTTTTTCTTGTATTGACACAATCATAGCTGTAAATCATTTTCTATGTGGCTATAATCACAACAAGTCCTTGTGGTCATCTTACAGCGTCTTATTGTATGTACCCTTTGAGAGATGTTGTCCTCGTCCTTTGACACTAGATACGTATTGTGTGGATGTTGTCCTCGTCCTTTGACACTGGATAGCTATTGTGTGGATGTTGCCGTCGTCCTTTGACACTGGATACGTATTGCGTGGATGTTGTCCTCGCCCTTCGACCCTGGATCCCTATTGTGTGGATGTTGTCCTTGTCCATTGACACTGGATACCAGTTGTGTGGATGTTGTCCTCGGCCTTTGACACTAGATACGTAGTGTGTGGATGTTGTCCTTGTCCATTGACACTGGATGCCAATTGTGTGGATGTTATCCTCGTCCTTTGACACTGGAGACCTATTGTGTGGATGTTGTCCTCGTCCTTTGACACTGGATACCTTTTGTGTGGATGTTGTCCTTGTCCATTGACACTGGATACCAATTGTGTGGATGTTGTCCTCGTCTTTTGATACTGGATACCTATTCTGTGGGTGTTGTCCTCGTCCTTTGACACTGGATACGTATTGTGTGGATGTTGTCCTCGCCCTTTGACACTGGATACCTATTGTGTGGATGTTGTCCTCGCCCTTTGACACTGGATACGTATTGCGTGGATGTTGTCCTCGCCCTTTGACACTGGATACCTATTGTGTTGATGTTGTCCTCGTCCTTTGACACTGGATACCTATTGTGTGGATATTGTCCTCGCCCTTTGACACTGGATACCTATTGTGCGGATGTTGTCCTTGTCCATTGACACTGGATAAAAATTGTGTGGATGTTGTCCTCGTCTTTTGATACTGGATACCTATTGTGTGGATGTTGTCCTCGTCCTTTGACACTGGATACCTATTGTGTGGATATTGGCCTCGCCCTTTGACACGGGATACATATTGTGTGGATGTTGTCCTCGTCCTTTGACACTGGATACGTATTGTGTGGATGTTGTCCTCGCCCTTTAACACTGGATACGTATTGCGTGGATGTTATCCTCGCCCTTTGACACTGGATACCTATTGTGTGGATGTTGTCCTCGTCCTTTGACACTGGATACCTATTGTGTGGATATTGTCCTCGCCCTTTGACACTGGATACATATTGTGTGGATGTTGTCCTCGTCCTTTGACACTGGATACCTATTGTGTGGATGTTGAGGTTCTGTCGTTTGTCATTGTGGTCTTTCTCCCTCCGTATTTCCTTGCGCTGTGGTACAATTTTGTCTTTGTGTTTTGACTCTGTGGTTTTTGTGTTGATTTTGTGTTTTGACGCTGCGTGGTGTTTGCTGCTTTTTATGTTTTTCGTTTATGTTTTTATGCTTTGGTCTGTTTGCTATTAAGGTCACCTGACCATTGGTCATGGTGACCTATTGCGATCCGTCTCCATCCGTCGTGCATCAACTGTCGTGCGTTAACATTTTACATTTTCGACTTCTCAAAAACTGCTGAACAAAATTCGATGCAACCTGCCACAAAAGAACAGCATGCCATGAGGATATAGATCTGTTCAAATGGAGGGGCTAAGGGTCATAGGAGTTCCATTAGGGGCAAACATAGAAAATCACTTGTCTATTTAAAAAGAAATATCTTCTTAAGAACCAGACGCGCCACAGGTTTGTTGACTTGCATGCATGATGTCCAAGGAGATGTAGATTCAAGTTTGTTTAAATCAGGTCCCTTGGCCATAGAAAGGGCCACGATGCAGGCTTTTCATTAGTCGAAATTTAGATATGGTCGGATTTGTTGAAAATTGGTTTGTAGGAGTAATTCGGTACACTAATTTCAACGATGGGTGTTGCAAAAATTGTGTTAGTCATTGTAACCGATTGGTGGTCTGTGTTTTGTCAAAATTTAGATATTATACAATATTTCGCTGGAAATTGGTATTTATGGGTACTTGACTGATGTAGGAACTTGATGGCAAGTGTTTTGAAAGGATCATTTGCCATTCTCTTTAAAGTAATATTTTTATAATGTAAATTTCCTGCCACCAATGATAAATTCATACTTGCCTGGTGACCGTTTAGGCCGATGGGCATTTTGCTTATGTTTTGTCGCTGTAGTCTGTTTGCTTTTTTATGTTTTGACGCTGTGTTCTGTTTGCTGTCTTTATGTTTCGACGTTCTTGTCTGTTTGATTGTCTCTAGATTTCGACGCTGTGGTTTGTTTGCTGTCTATGCTTTGACGTTCATGTCTGTTTGTTGTCTCTAGATTTCGACGCTGTGGTTTGTTTGCTATCTTTACGTTTCGACGTTGTCGTTTGTTTGTTGTCTTTATGTTTTCACGTTGTAGTCTGTTTGTTGACCTTATATTTTGACGCTGTTTTTTATTTGTTGTCTTTATGTTTTGACGCTGTGGACTGTTTGTTGTTTCTATGCCTTGACGCTGTGGTCGGTTTGTTCTCACGTGGGTTTTTCTTTCTGTACTCCGGTTTCTTCTTACATCAAGACACCCTGTGTGTTTCTAGCTGGGCCTACACATGAGTATTATATAAATTGGAAAACTTGTTTCATAATTGCTGTACTGGAAAAGAAATGAAGTTTATGTTCATTTCTGACTTGACTTGACGTTTGCAATTAGTCACACATTCACTGAACAGGTTCTTTGAATTCTTTTAATGTGCAGTCCTATGTTAGTGACTTAGATTCATCTGCCAATAAACGTAGACATATAGATAAATTTCTTTATAGCTACACAGTATCAACCTATGGTCAAAACATTAATGCAAATTATATTTGTTATAACGACAAAATTTCATTCTGTCAATCGTCATAAGGTTTGCATGCGCAGCCACTTTGTTTCAGAGATGCTAAATATTCCATTTATAAGTGTACTGTTGTTTTTTTCCATAACACAACAATCAAAATCCCTTTAAAAAATCGATTTTTGATTTGGCGCATGATGTGATGTTCCTTTATTTTATTTTATTTTACTTTTCAAATTTGTTTTAAACATGATTATAGCAGTTAACATTTTATTATAAATTTGATATATTACAGATGGTAAAACTTGAACAAGACGCCATAATAGGCCTGGCGGTGGGTTTCGGTTCCATTGTCGGAGGTATTGTGTTGTGCTGTGTATTATGGTCCTGTTGCTGTGGATCTAAAGACAAAAAATCAAACTCAAAACGGAAACCGGTTGGCCCATGGATGGAAATGTGTAACGGCAGCGCGTCTGACGTTGGAAGTACAAAAACGTCACAGACGCCGATATCAAAACGGAGTCGAGACTCAAACAGTCCGAGGTATGACAACCGTAGCAAGCAACACGAAAAGCCGCTAAGACCTCCGTTTAAACAGAGTGGCGCTCTGGATGACGACATGTACTACGACCGGGCATCCCCAGACTATAACTACAGTGATACGTATACTGAACGCTATAGCCAACCTACGAGACCACCTTACAAACAAACTCGCTTACCTGATTTGGATTATCCGGCAGGACCTTCGTCTCATCAGGCAAATTACAATCCGTCAGATTGGCATGATTCTTTAGGTGCTGATAAACAGAACGACAGGGCTATTCACAACGTAAAGAAAAACCCGGAGGCCTTCTATCAGCGATATCTGTACTGACAGACACATCGCTTTAAACCTGAGGAACACCTTTTGAAGTCTTGTGATCCCAGAAAGACATCGTTTCGTGGGTTAAGGGTCATAAGACGTTGTGACCGTCTGACCATCTTTATGTTGCTTGACATGTTTTATGAAAATGTGTTTATTTTTTCATGAAGGACTTCATTTCAAAGCAATGACTTTGTTAGTTCAACTGTGTATACATATGTATTACTTTTTTTTTCTAAAGTGATAAAACAAATATATTTTTTACGAATTGAGCATTTCTATCGTGCAATGAAATCCATATTTAGTGGCGACAACGCAATTTTCAAATCGAGTAATAGCAACTCGTATATTTGAGTATCATTTGACATTATTGTGACGTAATACTTTTATTCCTTCACGGCGTCCTTTTTTCGCCACTGTTATTCGGCTTTTGACTTTCTGGAAGCAAATTAAACACACAGTTAAACATGTAGTATCCACGCCTAGAGTTTACCGCAATCTTTTCTGGTCCAACCTTCCGATTTTATCCCATTTTCTTTTAACATATTCAGCATCCCACAAATCTGACCGATTTGTTTTGTCGGTTGCATTGTACAACAATAAATTATAAAGAACACTATTAAAAGAACTGTTTGATCAAAATCTTTCAGGAATTTCAAAATATGTAAATAAGTTTGCAAAAGGTGGGCTAGTTTAACGTATCCATAATCACGTTATAATCCTGTCGTATTTTGTATCCATCAAAAACATTCCTTAATAAGAAAAACGAATTACGGTATATAATAAAAGCAGTACCATAAATATGTATTCTTCTGATGGAAATGAAAAACATTTACCTATACTTCACAACCAACCGGTATATTAATGCAAAAGAGGACATTTAAGCGCGTGGAAAAGGTCATGTCCTGCTGATTTTCCACTCGGAACACTCTTATTGATTATGCTTTGAAAAGTTTCAAATGTCTTATTTTTCATAAAAGTCCTGTATGATATGGTTTCCTTTTCAGAAATGATTAATCAAAGCCATAGTGATGCAGGAATAAACAGCTTTCTATAAATAGTTACAATTTTGGACAGTGGTACGGGGATCCTTAACATATATTTCGCGCCTTAGAAACACTTACTTGATAGTTTGGCCCTTTTTGGTGTCTTAGAGAATACAACTGTATAATGCTTGGCTCAAAATCACGTCTTGGAAGTACCCCTTAACGATAATTGGTGTTATTGTATACATGCATCTAGTCGTACCTAGTATTTAGCTGATCTCATGTCTTCGTAGTATTCCCTGTATCCCTGTATGGTGACTGTCCTTATCTTAATATCATTATATTTTGATACGTGTATTTATTCTAGCCAGCACAAATCACCTTTTTATCAACCATTTTTTATTAAGTTAATATCAACATAATTGATTGTAGTAAATGAACATTGTTCACCGTTAATTGTCCTCTCACATATTGCTACATTGTTAATCGCATTGGTGCCTTGTTAATATATGTATATGCCTGTGATAGACGTACTTAAGTAAACATGTATTGTTTCCATGTACTAATTATTTCTGTATAATTTAATGTCTTCAAACAGGACACATTTGATACCAATTTCCTACCTGTGTTTTTACCATCCCTTACGCATGTATATTTTTACAATGTAAACTGTAAAGATTGTAAACCCATCATTGAAAACGACAGATGACACTGTAGCAATGTGTAAAGTGGAAACAGTAGCGCTTGCTATATATCGCTATTAAGGGTTATGTAAATCGTTTTTAATGTGTAGATTTGAGGTCAAAGCGCAGACATTTTCTTCACGGTATTGTTTTAAAATCAGCACTGACATTGCGAATGCAACAATAAATTAAGCAGTTTTCTAGATAAGGAACACGTACGAATTAACCAAGAAAAAAATATTCAATATAAGCCGTTAAAGCATGATATACCGAAAAACATGTATACAAAAAACTGAACAGCCTTCGTAAGATTCATGACAGATTATCTAATAAGTGCTCCTGTCTGTGAGTCACTGTCAGTTGCCATGTGCGTGTTTTGGTGGTATATATTGGATATATAAAGGTGATTCAGAATGACAGTCGACCAGATATTGGGCATTTCTTTAACTCAAACGATATGTTGTTATACACTTCCTACTTAGAATTAAGAAAAATATAACTCTTAAGGGTGATGTCAGAGTGCAATCGGTCACATGTTTCATACATGCTATAAGGGTTTCCTGGAGAGGAGGGAGAATTGCTTTCTCTTTTAGAGCGTAGGTTGTCTTCACAGCTCCTGTTTTATGGAAAAAGAAGCGCTTACTCTTCTGTAATATATGTTGTTTCACCAGCTCCTCAGCCTGTTGTTTTCTGGAGAAAAGCTACTCTTCTGGAGCATTTCTTGTTTCAAAAGCTTCTGTTGTTTTCTGGAGAAAAGCTACTCTTCTGGAGCATTTCTTGTTTCAAAAGCTTCTGTTGTTTTCTGGAGAAGGGCTTACTCTTCTGGAGCTTTTCTTGTTTCAACAGCTTCTGTTGTTTTCCGGAGAAAGACTACTCTTATTTCGCCTATGTTGTGTTAAACAAAATACATATCCAGCACACGCAGGCGTACACACATAAGATATTAGCCAGGTGGCATAGGACTAGTAGTTAGCGCCTGATAAGGCAGATCCTGCGAATTCCTCAATATTGTATTGATTAATATATAGGTTATTGTATTGACTGCATAAAATTGTATATCCATGTACTGTAAAGCGATTTAGAGTGGCTTATGTCAGCTAGATAGGGCGCTATATCAAATGTTGTTTATTTATTTATTTTATTTTAAAAGCTTGATGTATTATATCTTTAACAATTTTGAAATCATAGCTGATTCGTTGACTATCCGATTTGTTTCTAGTTTAAATTCCTATTTTATACAAGTTATACAATTTACAAATCGGAATTGCCACCTGAAATGGCACTATTCCATAGACAATAATTGATATAAGCGTGCAATTACCTACCTTTATTCAGACTTAATCTCTTTTGCACTTTTTCTGCTATTTGTTGTTGAATTAAAGGTTATACCTGTGTAAAGTTACTGATGGTAGACATGAAGGTTGTATTGTTATATACATGTTAGTTACTATAAAATAGTTACTGGTGTGAAATGTTGTTGATTTGGTTTGCTCATGTTGTAAATGCAAATCCTTCAATTGTATTTGATTTTCTTTTGATTTTTTATTGGATAGATTCAACATCATTAGTTGGAAAGGTGTGACAGGAATAAAAAGCATGCTTTTATGTAGAAAATCGGAAAATTCAACCCCAGGGATATAAAAAGGATATTAAACCCTTAGGGTTATATTTAGGGAACTAAACACTATTATTTTTTAAGGGAATGCAATCCTCGGTGTTACATTAAGGGAATTAAACCTTTGGCAATAATGGTATGTGTATTTAGTTTATTACCCTAATGTCATGATACCTACATGTACAATATACAATCTGTTGTCAAAACCTTTAATTAACGTATCGACACTTCTTAATTGTTTGTAATGTAGCAGGCATTAAACAATTAAAAATATAATCTTAAAGAAGCAAAAGGTTCATCACAAAGATTACCATGTTGTATTTGGATCATTTTACAATTTGTGCTGGAATCAAATCTACCTAGAGCGTTGTTTGTTGCTGTTAGGTTTAAAGCAACATATCTTTCGTTTGGTTTGCTCATGTTTTACGTCATTTAAGGACGTGCCAGGTTTTGGTGATAAAGGAAAGCCGGATTTCCCGAAGAAAAACCACCGATCTACGCTCAGTTCCTGGCGACAGCCCCACGTAAGCCTCAAACCTGCTACCCAGTGGTGAAGAGCTACTAGTAGCAGAATGTCAGACGCCTTAACAATTTGGCAACCGCAGCCTCTGCGACATGTCTACATGTTTTATGAGTATATATGTAAATTTACATGCCAGATTAAAGGTTTGTAGAAGTCTACCACTTATACTACATGTACCTATCAGCTTTGTTCTCATTGTTATCGTTAGCTGTTATTGTCTGAAATACAAAATAAAGGAAAACAATCCTTTCAACCATTTTCAATCGATCGTTTTTGTCATTTTTCATATGTTGTATATTCAAATCAATGTTTGCTGCATAAGTGTAACAGTTGTGGAGTAAAACATGTATATGATAAAGTATGCAAAATTAGTCATCAGTAAAGCGTCTAATAGATGAAAAAAAGTACTTTTGATACATAGATTGTATAAATGAAACTATCATGTTTCAAAATAACATCATGCAAAATTATTAAAGTATTGTACTGTACAAGTATACATAATGAAACATATTCAGCTCATTTCAGAGTAAAAGTTTAAAAGCGGGTTTAAATAAAAAAAATATTCTCAAAAACATTCAAATTTAGCTAACTTCAGAGATAAGTCAGGAAACTGTTGGTGTTTTTTTTTAATTTGGCTATTTATCTGTTAAAATATTGGTTCCCGTCAGTAATGATTTGTGTTTTTGAAACAGTCATGAAGACGCTTGACAATCATCTATGTAATTTCATGTATCAATTACGACGAAAACTTGTTATTGGTGGCGATCACCTTAGTATGGGGATAAACAATCTGTACCCATATATATCGTGACAGAAATACTTACCATGTGACCGACAGATTTAAGTATGACAGTGAATCAAAGCAAAGATACCATTTCACAGCTACATGTGTAAATACGGGTCAAATTCAAGACATTTACAAGATGCTGTGAAGCCATGGATTTCACAGTAAAGCTCAATCCCTTTGATTCACGTTAAATGATGATTGAAGATAAGTGGATGTTAAGGATGTAGCCTTTACCATTTGTAAAATAAATCCGATCACTGTGTTAATTGGTTGTTAAGGACGTTTGTCACTTAAGTTCTGTCTTGCTATCGTATAGACTCGTTGCTACAGGTGAAAACGAGCTTTTAGATATAAGAGCACAAATACCAATGGAAATTAGCTCATGCCTGGTTTGAGTCCATACTAAGGAGCATCTGTTTTTCTGTATATAACATTATAGTCTTGTTCTAGTACTGTATACTATTTCAGCTTTTGTATATAAAATAAATCTTGAAATTTTTACAACAAGATATATAAGTCGACATCAATTGAAAATACAGAACATCAGCGATAGCTATTATTTAAGTCCTAATTTGAAAACAAAACACACGTACATGTTCCCTTTAATCATTAACATCCGAAAATCAACAAGTGAATATCAAAGAGTCAACGAAAACCTCTTTCGAACTCAATATCGTTTAAACCAGGGCAAACTATGAACAAATTAAAGGTTAATATAAAGATCCTTAAAAAAATTATGGATAATAAGACCAGATGTTCCGAAAGGGTAAGCGTCTGCTGCTTCATCGACGAAAGTCGTCTTCTAGGTCAAGTCAAATTTATAAAACACGAATAGCGATAAGATTATATAAACGTATCAGCATACAAAACGTGTTACATAGATTAAACGAGTTATTGTCCTATAAGAATAGATCACAATGTAACTGCATTGTGACTTATTAGAACATGTATTACCTATGTCGAATGTCAGTAAATGCATGGATATATATTTGATAATGCAATCCCTTCTGAGTCGCGAACTTTAGATTATTCCTTCTTCTGTGTACTCATAAAAGTCAATATTGTTTATTTGAGTGTCATTTATCACAATTACATTGATACGTTAAAAAACCCCACAGTTAAATGGTATAAAAGCACAGGTTACGTAGCAAGGATCAATCATGTTATACAAAATATTATTAAAACAGCTATAATATGTTATTTATTAATAAACTTATCCAAATTATCACAGATAACAGTTCAGAGAGTAAGTGATCGAGACAGCATACATTATCATATTGGGATATTAACTGGAAGTACACGCGCGTCAAGTCTTAGGCAATTTCTCGGAAGACAAAGACAGCACCTCAAACATCGTATTGTCTGGTATTTCCAATAATTAATACATGTAGTTATCAACACTACAGGTGATGCCACTTCTACATCCAATCAATGTCAGTGCAGTTTGAGTGCAGTGTAACTGGGAGGTGTAAGGTCGACCACCCAGACACAACTGATGACATCCACTAACTAAACAGCATTATTTCCATCAAACAGTTAATATGCTGTGATCTATGCCACATTGTATGACCTTTGTCGACAAGGGAGCCGAAATTTATGGGCAATAATTATAATACTTTTTAAATCGCTGTTGGCGCAAATGGAAGGATGTTTTCAAGACTCCGGGGAGACTAACACACCAGACAACTCCATTTCCGAGGACATAATGTGAGCTATGGAAGGTATGCTTTAAGTTTAACTTCAAATTTGTATACCGAGTCTGTATAGATCTTATGTATTTGACATTCATGTTATTCTTTGCAACTCCCTGTTACAGTTTTCGGTTCAAAAACACTATTTTATAGAAAAAATATAAAGAAAGTGCCATATTTTAGTTTCTTTTTTTCACTTTGATGAAGAGGTGATATTTAGTTATTTTTCATTAGATATATACATGTTTTAAATAGCTAAACCTATAACTGACATTAACAATCTTCCATCAGTGAATTCTGTCACCCATATATTACTGCTCTAACATTGATATAGATTTACCGTGATTAAGATTAAACAAATGTTTTACAACATTCAAATAACATAAATAACAAGCATACACGAATAAAATGTATTTCATATCATTTTATTTTAATTCAAATATATATATATATGTATTATCTATCGAGGCATTTTTTTAAATTAAATGATATAATTAATTTCATATTTTATCACATATCAAGCTGACACATAACAACAGAGCACTTAGTAGTCTTATTAGTGGTAATAATCAGCAAAGCTTGTCTACTGATATGGATTTAAAGTTATAAATTTTAATTGTGCTTCATTACAATCAAATTAGTAAATATAACATATCAACACAATGTATTTCAATCTGTAATTGATTTAAGTGATTTGAACTTCGATAATCTTATAATGTAACCATCCATTTTTGATTATTGCAATTTTCTTTTTCATTTTACGCCAGCGATATGTTCAAGACCTGTTTTTAACATTAGATACAATATTAAAGCATTACTCTCAAAGAACCATTTCTGTGTAATTATATATAGAATAATGTCAATTATCCAAATCCTGATTATCCGAATCTTAAATTATTTAAAATTTAGTCTTATTCCTAGTTTGCTTTGATACAGTCCAAGCGCTTAATCGAATCATTTATAGGTCTCCAACTGAAGTCGGGTGTTCGACTCCTTACTGCGCTTACAAATACTGTGACCTGCCGCAAATGGCATGATCTACATGTTAAACACCTTAAGGACAAAGAAAAAACGCATTGCCATCATAAACTATAAATATACAGAAAAGACTTTTGTAAGAAAAGATGAAATGTTTCGAATGATATTTCCAGCAAGCAGTAAGAATTTGAAGTCACGTGAGAAGATTCTCATTATGAAGAATATAATATCAGGAAAATTGAAATTGTTCTTTCAATAAACACACATACACAGGACTATTGGGAAGTTATCAGATGTGTATTTGACAATTTAGAACAATACCCTTATGTAACAAGATGAGCATATTTTCACACTTTCATCCATTAGAAATACCATTGAACCCGGAATGGAAATCAGTTAAGAAACATAGAGTTGTCACCCTTTGTTTAACCTTTTAATATTACACATGTTTAAGGAATGTAAAATAGAAAGCGAAATTAAGTTAAATATGTAAATACCATTAATAACAAGAACGCTAATAACAGGAATAAAACAACACATTTAAATTGCACATTAATAAACATAATTACGATAAGGGAGTTAAAGAAAAATTAGCTGAAGGTGTAGTAAAATTGGAAAAGGGTGTGGGACTAGTTGGTTGATGATTTTTACAATAGGCCATCTCAACACCGTGACTGCACTGGATGCCTTCCGAGAGGTTCAGAATTGCCATAACAACACCAATAATCACGACTAGTGATCCGAATACACCAATCATCATTGGTACAATGTTGCTCTTGCTGAGTAGAGGTTCCTGTCGCAACTTCATCAAACATACAGGCGGTATTATAAACGCTAGGGGACAGGCTACGAGCACACCCTGGTGACAAAATAAAATACATAATGAATAATCCACATGTATTATCCGTGGATATGGGACATGTTTATTTATGAAATATATATCATATGAAAAATAAATAGCAACGTATTAATTGAGGTCATATTTATTCTTATATATTGTAATTGTTTCGGGTATTTTTTCCAAAGGATTGGGTCGCTCCGAAAATTCGACAACCTCATCTTGTCATGCTGCAATCACTTCCTTGTCCCATACACTGTTTGAAGTATTTCCTATCCTACACACATAAATACAAATCTATAGGGGATAAGCTCGTCAACATATAAAATATTGATTACTTATGTTAACTTATTATATTTATTTTGGAGATGTGCGATATATACATCACGTAAGAGAATCGTGTTGAGTGAAACGCAAATTAAAGTACGTAATAATTTCGAAACATTATGTGTCAAAATTTAATAAATAATATATATATTTATGATTATGTTTTCAGTAAAACACATTTTCTTCGCAGACGATTATCCTAAATTCTTGCAATAATGATGGCATATGTATATACCTCTATTTCTGTCCATGAACATGTATTTTTGGTATACATTTGCATCACCGTTTCGAATTTTGTCTTTGTTCAAATGTTGTCAAGTATGCAAATACTTACATTTACAGTAAATACTATTCCAAGACAATCGGTTGCCATAGAGACGACAACAGTGATGATAGCCACACCAACGGTGATGCCTATATGACGCCATAACGGCAATTCATCCTTCATCGTGGGGAAAAGGGCGTTGGACAGCACCTAATGTCATTATAAATTGCGTTAAAGTCACATTATATTCATATATATTTGTCAAGTCTTAAGGAGGTTAATAAATGTATTAACTTAGATTATCCCTACACAGTCACGTTACGGAGAGCCCTGCATATCATATACAAATTTGAATAAATACAAAGCACCTCAAGTTAAATTGAAACAATGTAAAAATAAACGGAAATAAATAAGTAGCTTCAATTAGGCAAAATTAAATGTATATTCGTTGATTTTGGGAGCAGTTTGACATTTTCCATCATTAGGCCTATGTCTATTTCTCCAGGTACTCCGGTTTGCTCCCACATTAAGACCACCGCGCACTAACATCCGGTTCAATAAGAGTGATTTATATAATCCATATAATTTATATTTTTTCCATTGTAAACTTTAATAAATCAAATAATCTTCCCTTAAAACATGACGTATATGAGTTTGCCATAAAATAATTCCTTGCAATACTGGTACAAAGATTTGTTTTAATAGTGATGCCATAACTACGCAGGCCTCAAGCGATGAAGCTCCTTCGAAACCCGTCTTTATAAAGACATTTAACGGCTGTGAGGACATATGACTCTAACATTGGAAACAGACCTAAACATAGTTGTGCATTACCTCCCTTGTTACGAAGCACTCCACTGGGTAGGTTAACATGATAGTACAGGCAAAGGCAAACCTGGCCACGGTCATCAGATCGTCGTCGTGACAGTAATTCTCCAGGAGGTCACCTGTATACCACACAACAAATAATATTACCACATCACATGAAAACCCGTTCTCGTAATTACGGTTTTGCCATCATTAACGTTGTCTGGACTCTTTGAATGTGCCATGACAAAGTCGAAGGCATCCAGTTTGGCTATTTAATTGGATTCCGATAGAAAGAACTGACCAATCGCTTGGCTGATTCCTGTCCTTTGAAGGTTACAGAGGAGCGGCACCAAACTTAAACGCCTGTCAACTTTACCGTTACCCTGCAGCACGACTTAATAACCGTTTTGACAAGAAATGCGCTTTTTATACCCAGTGAGACGGGGAAGCTCTCAAAACCAGAAAAAGGTGTTTTTTAAAATCTCAATTGAAAGTTTTTTTAACTTGCACTGTCAGCTTTAAGCATACTGCTCTGTATCACTCCTGGTGAATATAATGATATATAAAAAAAAATGTTGACGTTGTAGAACTGGAAAAAAAGATATACCAGCTCGTTTTCAAAACGATTGATATGTATTGCATAAACCATACAAATCTGGGCCCGTATTCATGAAACCGTTCTCGTGCTGAAGCATGCCTTTTTTGTTCGATTCGAATTTCTTATTTTCGTTATAAGTTAATAAACAAATCTCATTTTGTCGTCAATTTGAAAAATCTTTGAAGAAGCTTAAAGCCGAATACTTGTATTCAATGTTTGCATGTAATGTTTCAATCTGTTTGCCCTGACCTAAGCGAGTAACAGGAAATTATGTTTGAGCACAAAACCTATGCTGAAGCATGAGAACGGTTTCATGTATACGGGACCAGGGACGTGCGTTCATGAAACCGTTCTCTTCTCATGCTCAGTCATTGATTGTGAAAACCTGAAAAGTGTACACAGTGAAATAGTAATCAGCTTTCAGCCTTTCCAAAATTTAATCCGATTCATTATCAAACTGACATTTGTTATTAATTTATCACCGAAACAAGACATCGGGCTCGAACAAAGAAAATGAACTTGTGCATGAGATCGGTTTCACCAAATGATTACCTACGGGAAAACAACACTTGAACAATATCAAATGGTTTGAAAATAATACGTTTTGAAGATTTAAGTTAACAGTTCTTTGACCAACTTGGTCCTGATTCTGCTGATGAACAAATTACCTATACCTTTGCTATTGTAGTTGATGTTGACGCCATTATGTTGGCCTTACCCTGTACTAGTCCGGTGAAGGACACATAACCAATGATCCCGAGCACGATGAGCATAAGCATGGAGAAAAAGATGCTGACGTGAGTAACAAAACTCCATCTCTGATTGGTCGGATTCTCCAGCGAACCATGTATCAGGAATGTGTTGTGGTGGCACATGTACGCTGCAATGACAAGCACGTGCGTTACCGTTAAGGATGCATTCTACCGTAATATGACTTTCAAAAAAGAATTCCAAACGAAAACGATTTTTTTAGAAAGTATTTACATTTTTTGAATAGAACAAATATCATGCTAGTAACACTGTGGATAATATCCCTGTTGTATAGCGAGTTCAAATCCCTTTATTGTATATACATTTATGAAAAAAGAAGCTTATTATATTTATGTTAAATCTTTAGTGTTAGTTTTGCTTTGGTACTTTGGGAAGCAGTTCACAGTCTGATCCCTGCCGAATCGATTTGAGCGCTACAACACAGTGCTGGGAATATCTGCCTGAATGATGTCATAAATATGTTGCGCATGCTTCTTAGTTTGTAAATTCGTCTGAAAATGAAATACGTGCAACTATAATCTAGAAAGCAGTCTATACATTTACCACAATAAAGAAACGTTTACTGGTAACATAATAACGAAGCATATACCCTTAACACAATAACTCATCAATGTTTAACTGTTACTGATGCATATCTCGCCATTGTCTGGAAATATTATCTTACCGAAAGCCATGATACCAATCGCCTGCGCTACATTAGGAGACACTACGGTCCAGGCATCATCTGTTGGTGGACTGAAACAAATATTATATATATACATAATAAGCTTTACACAAATCATCTGTTGGTGGACAAAAACAAATATATAACAAGCTTTACACAAATCATCTGTTGGTGGACTGAAACAAATACATAACAAGCTTTACACAAATCATCAGTTGGTGGACTGAAACAAATACATCACAACCTTTACACAAATCATCTGTTGGTGAACTGAAACAAATACATAACAAGCTTTACACAAATCATCTGCTGGTGGATAGAAACGAATATATAACAAGCTTTACACATTACGCTGGCACGACAAGGTCCAAAGACAGAGGAAAGAGGACATTCGAAAAAGCTAACTCCACAGCATTGTAAACTAGAAATCAGGAAAACCCTTTTTGTTCTGCGCGTAGTCAAAATATAAAACAATCTCCAAGAACAAGTAATCTCGGCACCAACAGTTAATTCTTTTAGAAACAGATTAGATAAGCATTGGGTGAAGATCAAAAACTTTTAGATAATTATAAGTTCGAAATTCTATAGAAATTGGAACTGTTGTCATTTGATTTATTCAATGTTTTGTTATTATTCTATATTTTAGTCAAGTTTAAAGGATCTTAAATGATCCTCTTCTGAAAATAAACTTTTTAACATGACTGAACTTAACGTATATACCTTTTTAATATCAATGGTGACTTCAAAAAAGGTATTTTCCTTCTTTGTTTCATTTTCCCTTTTTTCATTTCTTGTTAAATTCTTTCAATACAGTTTGTAATCCTACCATGTGTTGCTCTAGTAATAAAACAACATCTATGCTATTTGTAAGACACAGATAAGAGGTTCGTCAGAGGTTACCCCTGGCCCAGAGAGTACCAACAGACATAGAATCACACGTCAGTAGTGACCCCTGACCCCGAGAGTACCAGAAGACCTAGGATCAAACATCAGAAGTGACCCCTGACCCCGAGAGTCCCAGCAGACCTAGGATCAAACATCAGAAGTTACCCCTGACCACGAGAGTACCAAAAGACCTAGGATCAAACATCAGAAGTGACCCCTGACCCCGAGAGTCCCAGCAGACCTAGGATCAAACATCAGAAGTTACCCCTGACCACGAGAGTACCAAAAGACCTAGGATCAAACATCAGAAGTGACCCCTGACCCCGAGTGTACCAGCAGACATAGAATCACACGTCAGAAGTTACCCCTGACCCAGAGAGAACCAGAAGACCTAGGATCAAACATCAGAAGTGATCCCTGACCCCGAGAGTACCAGCAGACATAGGATCACACGTCAGAAGTGACCCCTGACCCCGAGAGTACCAGAAGACCTAGGATCGAACATCAGAAGTGACCCCTGACCCCGAGAGTACCAGAAGACCTAGGATCGAACATCAGAAGTGACCCCTGACCCCGAGAGTACCAGCAAACATAGGATCACACGTCAGAAGTGACCCCTGACCCCGAGAGTACCAGAAGACCTAGGATCGAACATCAGAAGTGACCCCTGACCCCGAGAGTACCAGAAGACCTAGGATCAAACATCAGAAGAGACCCCTGACCCCGAGAGTACCAGCAGACCTAGGATTAAACATCAGAAGTGACCCCTGACCTCGAGAGTACCAGCAGACCTAGGATCGAACATCAGAAGTGACCCCTGACCCCGAGAGTACCAGCAGACATAGAATCACACGTCAGAAGTTACCCCTGACCCAGAGAGTACCAGAAGACCTAGGATCAAACATCAGAAGTGACCCCTGACCCCGAGAGTACCAGCAGACCTAGGATCGAACGTCAGAAGTGACCCCTGACCCCGAGCGTTCTAGATATCACGACCGACCTGTATTTGTTTTAAGTTGCATATGTTGTTTCCTTCAGAATAGTTACATTTTATTTCTTGCAAAAACGCATTACCTGGCAACCTCGTTCCCCTAGCCTATATAAAATGTGTTATAGACATTTCTGAATCAGGAAATTGATCTTTCTCGCAATGTCAACTCATCACATACCCGGTTGCATGATATTCCTATGAAAAATGACAGAATGCATATACAAATATATTTCTTATTGTAGACAGAAAATCTGGAGATACAGGAGAGTTTATTAGTCTATTTGCCTTCCCTGTCCCCCAGAAAGACGTACTTACATAAAGTGAGCAAAGGTTGCTAGCCGGACACAGATACAAATGAGGATGAACAGCACCAGTACCAGTGACAGAAACGCCCACTGGAAGATAAACACAAGCCCGAATGAATTACACTTAACTTTTTAAATTTGTAAGAAAAAGGCATGCAATTATATTGAAATACGTTACTACATGTAGCAAAATAAAACAGAAGGCTTAATACCGATATTTTACCATTGTAAAAGGAATAATAAGTCATTACACATTCTTTGAAATGACAATTGTCATGATACAGTGCAACCTAACAAATTACAAATACATGATTTCCGAGTTAACTAACTCATTGAGAAAACATCTTACATGTTACAAATGCAACTTTTCAAATCAAGTTATATGATTTGCAAATGCAATATTTACGAACTATATAAACCCGAAAAAAGACATTCCGAGTCATCAATGCCAATAGTTGCTTTAAGCATCAACATGTGTACGCCGGCTGATGATTGGGTCATACAATGGTCATTTGAAAGAGTCGAAATAACCTATCAGCATTATGACGTTTGCTCACCTTACTACGTTTAGCTATACATGTATGACGTATACTTACTAAGTTTAGCTATACCTGTATGACGTCTACTTATCTTACTAAGTTTACATATACCTGTACAAATATGTACGACGTATACTTTCCTTACTAAGTTAAGCTATACCTGTATGACGTATACTTACCTTACTGAATTTACCTATACCTCTATGACGTATACTTACCTTACTAAGTTTGGCTATATCTCGATAAAGTGACAGCGGTAAGGTGACGAGCAATGTGGACAGGAAAATTATAAACTGTCTGTTGGCTAGAATGGTATCACCTAACGCGTCTGAAAGGAAACAAATCGTTTAATGGAGAATGTTCATCAGGTTCACGGGCAGAGGTTATTACCTTCATTTGTAAAACACTACTAGCATGGACATCATTGAAAACACTAACAAAAAACTAAATAATCTGGAGTATCAAAGTTAGTACACCATTGCTTTTAGTAGCCCAATAAAAGTATGTTTCTGACTCCAAAAAATAATCTTTGACTCTTGGGCCCGAAAGGACCTGTTTATCTGACACGTGTTTTGACACGACAAAGTTAACGGGAAATACTATCTGGCGTCTGAAATGTCTACCTGCCAATGAACAACAGAAAGCCCTGAAAACAAACCAAACCTTGGACCTCCCTACAAATTGTATTTTATACATCCCAGACTGTAATGGGAGTCGGCTTTATTTCTTGAATGAATAAATAAAAACAAAGAAAATCATGATTCAACCTTAAACATTAATTCCATCTTATTTTTAAATTACTACGTTCTATTTAATACTGTTCACATTTACGGAGTGAGGAAATGAAGTTGTATATGTGTTTAACGTTATATAAAACATTGTCATGAACCGAAAATTTTAGACTTAGAAATATCATGTTATATCAAAGTTCACGTAAAATGTCGAGACGCAAGTGAAAAAAAAAAGAGAAAAGAAAGAAAAAAAAAGTTTTTTAAAAGCGAAAGCTAAGGAAATCAGTGTACTTAGAAACTGACTCTAAGGGTTTAGCTGAGGAACTAGAGATATATTCGACAGTGAACCAATAAGGTAATGTGGAAACATAGAAGGACCATTTATCGGAAAGGGTAGCATGAAATGGTATAGTGAAACATGAACAAGCAAATTTGTAAATTGTACACTGTGTCAAATATATAAATTGTACACTGTGTCAAATAAATAAATTCTCGGATAAATATATTGACTTACCACAAGATGTATACATATTGTGTTTGGAAAGAGAACCAATCACCAGGATATTTGAGCGAGTATTTGTGAAGTGAAAATATGCACTTTAAAAAAGAAATGTGATGAAGATGATAGCTTTAGGATGAGCGAAGCGTTGAGGAATACCGGCATATTCTTTAGAAAACAAATCTTACAATGTTCTGGAAAATGGTCGAGAAAATTAAAAAAAAAAACAATTTCAATCAGTTAAGTTAAAAGCAACGTTTCAAAACATCACGTGATCAATTCGTTATTGGTTATTGGTTAACCATAATGTTTTGCGCGACATTAATTGGGCAGAGAATTCTGACTTTCGTTGAACGCTGTAGATAATGTAATATAATCAACAGGATGTACATTTCGAGATAACAGCAAAAGTACTCATGTACATACATACACGAATAGTTGTGGGATAACTGCGCGCACCTGTTGTCACAGGCTCGTGATTAAATTATATATGGACGTATATCTGTGCATGACCTTTTTTGTATATAGATACATGTATATATATTACTTACCTTCTCCGCCTATGCTTATTATAACTTTTGTGATTGTATCTCCTATAATGACTTGGTAGCTTATCATTGCTGGAATAAAATTTTAAAAAACACATTTATTTTTATACTACCAGAAAAATTATAATAAAATTGTGAATTGTGCTGTCCTTAGACTGCTGATAAGCGCGTTCATTTAATGATACATATCAGCTTACATAACATACCTGTAATTTGGTTCAAGAATTATCTCCCTTAGATATCTTCATCCCTTGCATATAGTAATTTGGGGTATCACCGTATACATCATTGTATAGATTTCAAAACTTGTCATCAATTCATGAAACAAGTGGCTTTCTATTCATAAACAATATTTACAATTTTCTAGAATGTTTTTTTCTGAAAATAAATGTACGCAACTTTAGGGCGAATAGCACCTGAAGTCCGATCATTTCACTACATGTACTGATTTTGAATATTTTATAATGAGTTAATGAAAAAAATATGTGATATATTTTTGTATCAAAATACTTATTCAACTATTTTGTTGATTTTTAATTCAAACAACGTTTGAAAATGTAAGAAAAAAATCCAAACCTATAAGAGGGTACAGAAACTGTAGAGTGGTCAGTATATAGAATCCTGGTCGTCCACAGGCTACTAGTATCATGTCCTGTAAACAGACAGGTAATTATAATTACAGGTGTACAGGTATGTAATTACAGGTGTGTTATTACAGGTGTAGAGTCATATAATAACAGGTTATAGGTATGTAATTACAGGTGTGTTATTACAGGTGTATAGGCATGTAATTACAGGTGTGTTATTACAGGGGTAGAGTTATATATAATAACAGGTTATAGGTATGTAATTACAGGTGTGTTATTACAGGTGTAGAGTTATATAATTACAGGTGTGTTATAACAGGTGTATAGATATGTTATTACAGGTGTATATTATGTTATTACAGGTGTGTTATTACAGGTGTATAGGCATGTAATTACAGGTGTGTTATTACAGGTGTAGGGTTATATATAATTACAGGTGTGTTATTACAGGTGTAGGGTTATATATAATTACAGGTTTATAGGTATGTAAGTACGGGTGTGTTATTACAGGTCTAGGGTTATATAGAATTACAGGTGTGTTATTACAGGTGTAGGGTTATATATAATTACAGGTGTGTTATTACAGGTGTAGGGTTATATATAATTACAGGTGTGTTATTACAGGCGCAGGGTTATATATAATTACAGGTTTAGGTATGGTTACAGGTGGGTTATTACAGGTGTAGGGTTATATAATTACAGGTGTGTTATTACAGGTGTATAGGTATGTTATTACAGGTGTATATTTATAAAATTACAGGTGTGTTATTACAGGTGTATAGGTATGTTATGACAGGTGTGTTATTACAGGTGTAGGGTTATATAATTACAGGTGTGTTATTACAGGTGTATATTTATATAATTACAGACACATAGTTCAATAATTACAGGTGTGTAGGTATGTTATTACAGGTGTGTTATTACAGGTGTAAAGTTATATAATTACAGATGTATAGTTCAATAATTACA
Organism: Mizuhopecten yessoensis; assembly: GCF_002113885.1. Lineage (NCBI taxonomy): Eukaryota > Metazoa > Mollusca > Bivalvia > Pectinida > Pectinidae > Mizuhopecten > Mizuhopecten yessoensis. The sequence continues at coordinate 58,212 of NW_018403984.1, forward strand.
GGTGTATTGTAATATTTTTAAAGGTGAATACTTATAGTATTATATGTGTATAGTTTTATTGTAACAGGTTTATAGTAATACTATTACAGGTGTAAGGTTATATTAGTACAGGTGTAGAGTTATATAATAACTTTGTTAAGTTATATTATTACAGGTGTATAGTTATATAATAATAGTTATATTATTACTTGTGTATTGTTATACAATAATAGTTATATAATTGCAGGTGACCGTAGAAACAGAATCAAAACAAAACATAACAAATTATGTCCCGCTTCGTACTATAGTCTTAAATGGATTTTCTTATTCTCGTTACAAATTTATATAGCTATGTTACAGTTGAATAGCTATATAACTACAGCTGTATACATGTACTGATATAATTAAAATGGTATAATGTATACATCTATAACATGATGTCGACTATTCTATTGAAAATATAACATAACACCTTACCACGCTATGGAAGATAGAATATATGTACAAATATAATTACAATAGTATAATTTATACGTCTAAAACATGATGTAGACTATAGCCACAATGGTCTATAAAAACCTATATGTATAGCCTACACTTGTCTATACAAACCATATGTATAGCCTACACTTGTCTATAGACACCATATGTATAGCCTACACTTGTCTAAACACAACATATGTATAGCCTATACTGGTCTATACACCCCATATGTATAGCCTACACTTGTCTATACACCCCATATATATAGCCTACACTTGTCTATACACACCATATAGATAGCCTACACTTGTCTATACACACCATATATATAGCCTACACTTGTCTATACACACCATATAGATAGCCTACACTTGTCTATACACACCATATGCATACCCTACACTTGTCTATACAAACCATATGTATAGCCTACACTTGTCTATAAACACCATATGTATAGCCTACACTTGTCTATACAAACCATATGTATAGCCTACACTGGTCTATACACACCATATGTATAGCCTACACTTGTCTATAAACACCATATGTATAGCCTACACTTGTCTATACACACCATATGTACAGCCTACACTTGTCTACACACACCATATGCATAGCCTACACTGGTCTATACACACCATAAGTATAGCCTACACTGGTCTATACACACCATATGTATAGCCTACACTGGTCTATACACACCATATGTATGGCCTACATTTGTCTATACACACCATATGTATAGCCTACACTTGTCTATACACACCATATGTATAGC
>NW_018403984.1:59651-67228 GCF_002113885.1 Mizuhopecten yessoensis
TCTATACGGGGCTACATTTGTCTATACAAACCTATATGTATAGCCTATATATCGTGTTATTCTATACAGGGCTACACTTGTCTATACAAACCTATATGAATAGCCTATATATGGTGTTATTCTATACAGGGCTACACTTGTCTATACAAACCTATATGTATAGCCTACATATCGTGTTGATCTATACGGGGCTACACTTGTCTATACAAACCTATTTGTATAGCCTATATATGGTGTTAATCTATAAAGGGCTACACTTGTCTATACAAACCTATATATATAGCCTATATATGGTGTTGATCTATACAGGGCTACACTTGTCTATACAAACCTATATGTATAGCCTATATATGGTGTCAATCTATACGGGGGTACACTTGTCTATACAAACCTATATGTATAGCCTATACATGGTGTTGATCTATACAGGGCTACACTTGTCTATACAAACCTATATATATAGCCTATATATGGTGTTGATCTATACAGGGCTACACTTGTCTATACAAACCTATATGTATAGCCTATATATCGTGTTATTCTATACGGGGCTACATTTGTCTATACAAACCTATATGTATAGCCTATATATGGTGTCAATCTATACGGGGCTACACTTGTCTATACAAACCTTTATGTATAGCCTATATATCGTGTTGATCTATATGGGGCTACACTTGTCTATACAAAACTATATGTATAGCCTATATATGGTGTTAATCTATACCGGGCTACACTTGTCTATACAAACCTATATATCTAGCCTATATATCGTGTTGATCTATACGGGGGTACACTTGGCTATACAAACCTATATGTATAGCCTATATATGGTGTTAATCTATACCGGGCTACACTTGTCTATACAAACCTATATATCTAGCCTATATATCGTGTTGATCTATACGGGGGTACACTTGGCTATACAAACCTATATGTATAGCCTATATATCGTGTTGATCTATACGGGGCTACACTTGTCTATACAAACCTTTATGTATAGCCTATATATCGTGTCAATCTATATGGGGCTACACTTGTCTATACAAACCTATATATATAGCCTATATATCGTGTTGATCTATATGGGGCTACACTTGTCTATACAAGCATATATATATAGCCTATATATCGTGTTATTCTATACGGGGATACAGTTGTCTATACAAACCATATGTATAGCCTATATATGGGGTTAATCTATACGGGGCTACACTTGTCTATACAAGCATATATATATAGCCTATATATCGTGTTATTCTATACGGGGATACACTTGTCTATACAAACCATAGGTATAGCCTATATATGGTGTTAATCTATACAGGGCTACACTTGTCTATACAAACCTATATGTATAGCCTATATATCGTGTTATTCTATACGGGGATACACTTGTCTATACAAACCATATGTATAGCCTATATATGGTGTTGATCTATAAAGGGCTACACTTGTCGATACAAACCTGATAACTTTTGGTGTTTGATAGTTTTCCCGCCTCGATTAGAATTAACACTGAATAATCTGAAATAAAGAAACACACAGGGTTACTAAAGCAGCACGTCCGGTTATAGTTATTGTAGATGACGTACATGTTTGTTCCTATGACCATTGATAACCTTAGATACGAGTAAAATATCAATTGCAAGTTTATCTTTTATGCGACCAACTAATTTTATATGTATATAAAGATCATTTATGTACAGTGAACATCAATATTAATACATGTTTATAATATATTACATACACGTTAATGTATCTATATATAAAAGCCAGAGCGTTTCGCGAAATGAAGTAAACACGACATATAAAATAGTTGACGGTAATCATAACAATGATATAATTAAGCATTGAACTATTTGTGTATGGTATTTATGATCTGTTTGAATGACACAGCTTTGCAAGCAAACAACATAATACGCGCTAGCGCATTATGATTTGTTTGCTTGCAAAGCTGTGTCATTCAAATAGATCATAAATACCAAACAAAAACAGTTCAATACTTATATTTACGTTTTCTCTGCCTCTTATGTTCTTTTTTAACTTATGATTTATATTTAAAATTAAAAATGCCCGCCTTATCGACAGTCCACACAATTTCGTTCAATAGTTTGAACAGCGTATTGTCGCGTGCTGATTGGCAAACAAAGTAGTGCTTTGAAATTTTAACAAACACTTCAATTTTATTCCACAATTCAGTATCAATACAATTGCGTATGATATGTCTATAGGGTGATTTAAGTTTATCAATAGAACTCTGAGCTGAAAGTTAGATTTGAAATTGTTTCGATTTTTCCCCGGAACAAATTTCGCGCATGGACAAATACAGTGAACACCGTAAATCCGACCTTGCCCTCCACGAAGGAGTTATTTTTGGAAGTTAATTCGAACTTTTCTCTTTGCTCATTTTGTGAAGAATCCAGACGTAAATTTATTTGTTGATTGTATGGGAACCTGACAACAGTCGGGAGATTCTATAACATCCTCGTTATTTGACATGTCGTCAGAAACTGAGGAACCGTGGATGAGAGACGCGTGAAACTGATAGCGTTTGAAGTGAGTGATCTTGCGACGGAGCACAGGTTCGTTACAAATGTCTGAAATGTTTATGTGTGCTGTGACTCATATCAGTAAGTCTGTAACATATGTGTCAGTAGGTCTAGGGAATATACGTGTATTTCAGACATTTGTAACGAACCCCTGCTGATCAGTGCAGCGTAACAGACGATATTGTAGTTCCGGCCAGTGTTGTATTAATACGCTAAGAATTGTGTCTCGTGATGCATGGTAATTAAAGTCCCATCAACGACACAGCTTTCAAAGAGGCTTTATAGCGACAATGCCATGCAAATGTAAATATATAAGTATAACCCAATTGCACATTGTAACAGTTGCCGTCTATGCAATTGTCGATTAAATGACTTCCAACTCATGTGTTATGATAATAACGTATAAACTAAAAGCAGGTCCTTTATGTGAGCAATACATAAATAGTAAAGTTTAAGTTTGCTTCGAACACAAACAGGAATTGCAACTTATATTAATTATTTCGCGTTCTTTCCAAAACGTCTGTTTCTGTGATTTACACTCTTTGCTTGACAAAGGAAACAGACGTTTTCGAAAGCTCGCGAAAGAAGTTTTCAATTCCTGTTTGTGTTCAAAACAAACTTAGACATTATTATTCAAACCACACTGATGCATCTTATTCCGAATAATACATAGATACGTACTGCAAAAAGGATTTACATAAACCAGAAATATCTTTTGTACAAAACGGCATTCAGAAAACGTGGTGTTAAAATGAATCAACACATTGAACATTTAACAGAACACAAAAAACTTCACGAGTCGTTCACATCTCTTAACAAAAAACTTCACGAGCCGTTCACATCTCTTAACAAAAAACTTCACGAGTCGTTCACATCTCTTAACAAAAAACTTCACGAGTCGTTCACATCTCCTAACAAAAAAACTTCACGAGCCGTTCACATCTCCTAACAAAAAACTTCAAGAGCCGTTCACATCTCTTAACAAACAACTTAACGAGCCGTTCACATCTCCTAACAAAAAACTTCACGAGCCATTCACATCTCTTATCAAAAAACTTCAACAGCCGTTCACATCTCTTAACAAAAAGCTTCACGAGCCGTTCACATCTCTTAACTAAAAACTTCACGAGCCGTTCACATCCCTTATCAAAAAACTTCACGAGCCGTTCACCTCTCTTAACAAAAAACTTCACGAGACGTTCACATCTCTAAAAAAAAATCTCCACGAGCCGTTCACATCTCTTAACTAAAAACTTCACGAGCCGTTCACATCCCTTATCAAAAAACTTCACGAGCCGTTCACAACTCTTAACAAAAAACTTCACGAGCCGTTCACATCTCTTAACAAAAAACTTCACGAGCTGTTCACATCTCTTAACAAAATACTTCACGAGCCGTTCACATCTCTTAACAAAAAACTTCACGAGTCGTTCACATCTCTTAACAAAAAACTTCACGAGCCGTTCACATCTCTTAACAAAATGAAACTGAAGACTTGGTTTGACAATCATTGTAAGTTTTTATACAAAAGATATATGAAAGCGCTTGCTGACTTTAATTTTGCGCGTATTCCTGAAAAAGGAGTGTTTTGGTGAACAATAAACGTATGTTTAAAATGTACGAGCGCAAGATGAAAAGAAGATTTAAGACGCATGAAGGTTATAGAATGAATTACTTGCGTAGAGCAAACCCGAAACAGTTTTATCGTTTATTCAAAAAACGCAATGCAAATGCTGTTACAAATTTGTCTCTAAAAGAATTTTATGTTTATGATCAATTCAAAAAGATTTTTGAATTAGACAATGAAATCACAGAGACTGAAATTTTATATGTCGTAAAAAATCCAAGCCGAATAAGTCGTCAGGCTTAGACAGCCTACTTAATGAATATTTTGTGAATTTTAAAGATATTTTTGTGCCATTGTAAAAACGATTATTTAATTTGATTTTCACCGGAGGTATATTTCCAGAGTGTTGGTCACGTGGTGTTATCATTCCACTACATAAAAAAGGTAATGTCAATGATACCAATAACTATAGAGGCATAACTTTAGTAAGTTGTCTGTCGAAACTGTTTACTTCTATTCTTAATCACAGATTGTTACAGTGGTCAGATAGTAATAATCTTATATCAGATGCTCAGTTTGGTTTTCGCCCTAATTTTGGGACAACTGACGCTCTTTTTACACTTCATGGCGTAATTAACAGATTTTTGTTACAAAAGAAAAAACTCTATTGTTGTTTCATAGACTATGAAAAAGCGTTTGACAATATTAATCGTAAGAAATTGTTTTATAAGTTAGCAAGGAATATGGTCACTGGAAAAATGTACAGTATCCATCTATGAAATTGTTAGATCTTGTGTAAAATATGAGTCGGAGTTATCTACCTTTTTCAATGTCACAAATGGGCTTATGCAAGGGGAATGGTAATCTCCCCTTCTTTTTTCTCTTTATATTAATGATTTGGAAAATGAGTTGATCATGAAAACCACTGAATGTGTGGAATTAAGAGATAAAATATCGCTGTTTTTGATTATGTATGCGGACGATACTGACCGTTTTCTGAGTCCATAGAAGAACTTCAGACTATGCTTGATACCTTGTATGACTATAGTACCACATGGAATATAAAGGTCAATGTGGCCAAAACGAAAATCGTTGTCTTTCGTAATGGCGGTAATCTTTCAAATACTAACAGATGGTATTACAATGGAAAAAACATTGAAATTGTTGAGTCCTTCAATTATCTGGGTGTAACATTGTTTTATAATGGAAAGTTTACCCAAACTCAGAATACTATTAGTCAGCAAGGTCGAAAATGTGTATACCGCATAACGAATATTTGTAATAACAATATTTTTAACATTGAAACTAAAATATACGTATTTGATATTTATGTTTCAAGTGTATTAAACTACGGCTGTGAAGTATGGGAATTCCATGCTGCCCCTGACGTAGAGAAAGTGCACATAGATTTTTGTAAGCGCTTACTTAATGTTAGAAGGTGTACTCCAAACAATATGTTGTACTCTGAACTTGGTAGATTACCACTTTGTATAATACGGAAAAGAGAATAATTAAGTATTGGTTGAAATTACTTGAAACAGATAACTGTATTTTGAAAGCCTTGTATAATGATATGTTGTCTGAAGTAAATACAAAGGCCAACTGGCTTAGTAATGTGAAATCAATGTTAATGTCTCTAGGTTTTGGATATGTTTGGTATGATCAGAAAGTTGTATGTAAGAATCAATTTATATTGGACGTTAAACTACGTCTACGTGATGTTTTTATACAAAATATGAACANATGAGAATAATTAAGTATTGGTTGAAATTACTTGAAACAGATAATTATATTTTGAAAGTCTTGTATAATGATATGTTGTCTGAGGTAAATACAAAGGCCAATTGGCTTAGTAATATTAAATCAATGTTAGTGTCTCTAGGTTTTGGATATGTTTGGTATGATCAGAAAGTTGTATGTAAGAATCAATTTATATTGGACGTTAAACTACGTCTACGTGATGTTTTTATACAAAATATGAACATTTTTTTTGAAAACTCTACGAAATGTTTTTTTATATAGATGTCTGCCCGAGGTTAATTGTTTTAAGTATTATCTTCGTAAATCTTTTCCTGAATCTTGTATTTTAACCATTGCGAAATTTAGATTATCTTCACACGACCTTTGTATAGAAAGGGGCAGATATGAGAGAATACCTCGTAATGAAAGACTATGTTTAAAGTGTAATTTAGGCGATATAGAGTACGAATTGCATTTTATTCTTGTTTGTCCATTTTACAACGAAGTAAGAACAAAATACATTGACAGATATTACAGAATTAGACCGTCTATGTTTAAACTAATTAGCTAACTTTCTGTTAGAAATAAGAAGAAATTGAATAATCTTTCCAAATTTTTAATTCCTGCTTCACAACTGAGATCAAATGAATAATTACATATATTGTTCATCTTCCATACTATGTCTGTAATGCTGTGTATCACTCACTCCATTTTGTAAAATGTAATGCAATGTTTATGCTGATTAGCCGAAAGGCTAAAGGCCAATAAACTAAACTAAACTAAACTAAACAGTATACTTGTCCAGATTGTCTTTTGTCACTTTTTTAATCAGCTTAATTATCGTCCTTGCTAATACCAATTTGTACCATAGTTAGGTGCTTGACCTTGCAGTAATTCCTTTGAAGTTTTCGTGGTGTATCTGTAGCAACGCCCTCGTAGGTGTTTTAAAATATCTATGGTGTTTTTGATGCAAACCAATCGAAACATATAGGATATCTAACGCTTATAATAGACAGCCATGTTACGCTATATTACTTTGTCAGATAGTAATCAATGTAAACAGTTCTAGATATTTTATATTTAGATTTCTATCCTATGAAAAACTGATATGCTATCAAGTATGCATCAACCAGCATCATTTACACACATGAAGTTAAACGAACAAAATACGAAAATAAGACCTTTATAGCCGGCCACGTATTTGAACATAGGAAAACAACGGGACAAACAACGACACTACACATACTTCATTAGCCGACAACTAATTTTAACAGGGGAAAGCAGACGAACAAACCCAGAAAACGTTACTTTAATACTGTAACATACATTTTTGAATTCAACAGAATAATGTACGTCCTGTACATGTAATTAATTTCATATAGAATCACTTAAATTGTGAAATTTTAAATTATCATTTTGTCAATGTTGGGTTATTGTGAAAGATATTGTAAGATCTCTTCGTATAGTTGTTCCCAAGGAACATGTTAAAATGTTGAAAGGTATTATATTTTCACATCAACGAAGAGAACAAATAAAAACATAAATTCACAAACCGTCCACATTATCTAAATTGACGGACAAAACACAAAAATCACGACCTCACGAACCGTTCTATATTCTAAGAGAAACGCAACTGAAATGATCACAAAAACAGAACCTCACTAGCACCCTAGTATGTCCATAGGGAAAAGTAGAACCCGACACAATAACACACCCTG
>NW_018403984.1:81526-88439 GCF_002113885.1 Mizuhopecten yessoensis
GTTCCACAGAGAAAAGTAGAACGCAATACAATTATTTAAACAGAGTATACTTTATGTTTGTACCTACCTGTTACGACAGCTACTAAAATTAACAGGAATATACCAAAGGCGAATCCGGCCTGCTTCAGAGCGAATGGTATACCTGTAAATATCAATATATAATTTAATAAAAGTTTAAGATAATAATAGAAAATTCCCAATCTCATTGTCCATTCCTTAAATATTCTTTAATGTCTGTACTTGCGCACAGTGTGATCGAATTCAGCGTCTACAAATCTTTGCATTATGCATCGTTCGCTTAAACCTCGGTATGTCGAAGACGTTGAATCCATAAAACGCTTCGAGATAAGCGGATTGTACGATATATCGAAGTAAAAATATAAAAATATAAACTGATAAGGAATCAAAATCCAGTCGAGAAGAAATAGGTATTCGATATAAGACGAATTCGATAGTATTTGTGTTGATAGTATTAGCAGCTACCTGCAATAGGTACTGTAGCATGTACTGCGACCGCTGTTCAAAGCGAAGACAGCTTTACAACATTTTAACGCAAACGTTTAATTTTGTGTCTATTTTTGTTCAAAAATACCCATAACTAACTGACATATATGGGGATTCCAAATGGTCACCAGAAGAAAAAAACCACAGAAATGCATCGTATTTGTAAGTCACATATTTATCAAAAATCACATTTCTAAATTTTGCGTTTAGGACCCGTTGAGCTGGTAGTGCCTTGAAAAACTGGAATCTGTCCTTAAGGCTTACTCTGATTAAATGAATTTGTGAAATTGAAAATAAGAAACATTTATTTGTGTAAAATTTCTTGAAGGCGAATTGTGATCGTGCGACTGTAACGTGTAACAGTTAAGATCAATGTTTTAAGCTCCCGACACTCCCTCCCAGTGGCAAGGTATGTAGACAATGATGCATGGGAATAATTTGTCAATTTTATAATTACATGCCCATCAACATGATAATATCACATACAAAGTGAAGGTTCATATGACAGATAATCAACACGTTACTAACAACCCACCAGCCAGATATCACATTAAGTAATAAGACAGTGAAATATTGGAAACTATTAATTTAATAAATTTAACTTTTCACGATCGTCCCGAAAAATCAAAATATTTTCCCATTTGAGAAAAAATAGCATTTCTCGGACTAAACCAATGAAACACAGAATAAAACCCCATCAATATGTTAACCAGTCAGAAAACTTGAAAATTGTGTATTAACCATTGTCCTCAATCGTGACGTCATAAATTCAAGTTTGACCCACAATTTGACGATATGTTGACGCTCTGAAGCACTTCCATTGTGCGTTAAAAAAAAAAAAAAAAATGTTGAATGTAATTTATAATTCATTCGAGCAGCAGAATATTCCGTCTGTTTATCCATGTTAGAGCACTCTTGACAGTACTGAAGTATTCTGATACAGTCGTGAAATGTTCAATGGAAAATCATTAAATTTCCTCTATATATAAGTTTTACCAACCTATTATCCCCGAGCCGATGATGGAATTGATGAAATTGAAGCTCGTCATCGGAATATTACTGCGAACGCGGCCATCATCTTTTTCTTCCACAAGCTGGCGTGTGTCGCCCATACTACTCGTCTCCGAGAAGTCCGACATTGTCTGAAAGTTCAAGGTTAACATGTAAAAATAGTCTTTCGTAAATCTGTTAGAGTGGCTTGCGTCATATGTTTTATGTATATTTTATGGTTTCATTCCATATTTGTATGCGGAAAGTGGGACTTAATCAACCGTCCGTATCTGTAAACATAGAAAATTCTAAACTGTCGTTGTGTAAAGGCACTAACCATCACATATGGTTCGTGCGTCGACTTATTGTCGGAATGTCCTTTGCGGCAATGACTGTAGCCATGCCATTGACCTATATAAGTCACGTTAATCCTTGTTGCTCTACACTACATGCAAAAAGGGAGATACGCTGTTAATCTTCAAGTGTTATGAGATTGTAAAAGATTCCTTAAGGATACAGACCCATAACAAGGTGTACACGTTTACAACTACCAGCATACGGGTACACATCACTTCAGCAATACAAGAACGGAACAGAACACACCATAACTGCCTTTTTATTATTTCAAAGGCCAAAAAAACATCCTCTACGGTGATATGTACCTGAGAAATCTCAGCCCTCATAATGAGATTCTGGCATATCTAACCCTCGGCTTAAAACAAACCTCGAGTTTTACAATCAGGAATATCCCCCAATGGTTGAAATTTGTGTTATAACTTATCGATAGGAAAGGCCTCTCACAATCTGATTGAAATCATCTGTTACATGGCTGAACATCTGAATGTGCCGCGGTCAGGGTCACGTTCAAGTGACCTTTAGATGAACCAATCAGAGGCGCGCTGGCAAAAGTTTGCCAGCGAATCGGAATATTATGGTTGATAGATAAATAGCGAGGGGTATCGAACAGATTAGTTTTCCAAAACAAATATGGCGTAGGCAACACCGCCATACAGTCTGTCTTCTCTAACAAAGCTTCGAATATCTTTTTCTGTTCGGGTTTCAGACGATCAATCTCAAATAACTTCAGAACTTTCGCACCATTCTCATCAATGTCCGCCATATTTGTTACAACTCCGAGCGCCCTTTTGAAAGAGGGTCTCTGATAGGTCAAAATTTAATGAGTATTTATAAATATAAAGGTCACCTGAATGTGACCCTGACCGCGGCACACTCAGATGTTCAGGCGTAGTACGAAGTTAACGAAGCCATGTAACATATGATTTTGATCAGATTGGGATTCTCATACCAGGAAATATTTGGATACACCTGTCGAGGATGAGACTAAAAGGAAAAGTATATATGTTTATATAGGAGAGAAATGCATTTCTTACATCTTGTGATGTCCCTGTCCTATATCACATGATAACAACAAAATGACGACACGTCAACCATGACTACGACGGTGTAATATTCGAGGCAGGACGATGATGAAATCCTGAAGATTTCACATTAAATATTGACGCCTGACATTGATAGTTTAACAATTCTCTCTACCTCATTGGGGAAGTAGTATCATTCAACCTATAGATATAGAATAAGGATATGTCAAACTTGAGTTCATATAATCAGATATTGAAACGGGCGTTTAACTAGTTTACATTAAGTTGGGTTTATTTTAAATCAGAGTTTGTTAAAATGAAATTCAAACGGGTTTTCGAAATGGATTAAGCCTATTGCATTATTAACATAGAAACATTATTGGAAACATTTTATTGCCATATCAACAACCGCTTCCATACAGCAACGCAACCGTAATCAATGGTTGCAACAAGACGTCAAGAAATACACAAACACCTATATAAATGAAATAAGGAAAGAAAATGTATAATCTTCTCATTCGTCCATCTGTTGGCGGCTTACTGCTACTAGATTAAACTTTTGGACTTAGAAGACAGGACTTTTTGAAGGCATGGTGTCGAATACTACCCGTAAATCTTCATCGGTTATTTCGCGAAGATGTACAAGTATAACTGGTCAAAATTACAAAAGAAAATAGCTGAAATACACAACCTTATCAAGTTTTCCCCATGCAACAAAACAGAAGATATAAACACTTTCAATTTAATCCGAGCTATGACATCATGCATTCCTCTTAGAGAGCATCAGGCGGCCATTGTCTAATGACGGGTTATACCTCAGACGGGATCAGTGAATACATCCTATCCTTGAACAAGATGACATTCCATTCAAGTCCGAACAATTCCAGGTATGTCCTGATCTCGGAAAAATCCTATAGTGTTGTATCCTTCCTCGAGAAACACTTGCGAGAAATAGTCACCTACTCATGGAAACAACCTCTTTTGAAGTATTAATGTATCTAAATTCTAAGTATGCTTTGCTGTACAGTATGTGCACTGGGTTGGCAAATTGACGATTCCTTGCAACATACCTTGTATATATGTACATGAAGGTCTCAGATGTTACTAGTAGAATACAAAAGGTAATTTATACAATACAAGAATCAATTGATATCAAGTTTGGGAAGCTTAATTTCTGTGAAAGAAAATTTCTTAAAATTTTACTATGTGCTGAAATACAAATACTTTTATATTTATTTTCTACATGTGATTACTTTTAATGCATGAACAGTGTTTAGTTAATTCAATTAAGATAAGTATGAAGATAATATCACTATTTCAAGTTTAAGTTAATGCCATCAAGCTGATAATGTTTGTAACAGATGAACCTTGTAGATTACAACCCGACATACACACATGTTGCTAATGTCTTACACTGCATATACAAATGTATGATATTATATTGATTGTAGTCGGTTTAAAAGCATTCATGTCGCATCTCACGAGAGTTTATACCTCGGCACAATGCGTATATTGATTTATTGTAATGTAATGACACATTTTTGTTTTAGCCTGGAATTTCATTTCAAACCTAAAAATGCTCTCTTTTTTTTATACATGACTGTGTTTAATGTATATTTAAGGAATGACCAAGATTTTGTTTTCGGTATATACCGTATATACCAAAACAAAATCTTGGGCATTCTTTATAATTTAATTTTTAAAAAGTAGACAAACACGTTGTAAATGCACAGTTAAAGATTTATTTAATTTTCACGTAAACTAAAAAATTGCGCTAAAAAAAAGCTGCGTTGTAATTTTGCATTCTGAAGTGTAAAAAGTAGTTCCGGCATCAGTTGTTTTTCTTTTTAGGTATATACAATATATACCAAAAAGAATATTATGGGGGAGATAGGCAAAATTAAATTATTTGTACATAAAACATGATAATATTCAGTCCGAATTAAAATGTGTTAAACACTATCCGTACTTGTTTATTTTTTAGTATAACTTCCTATAGTAAATATTACATAATTGTTTGTATATATCTTTCTATAGTAACATTATTACTATTGTTTGTATATATCTTTATGTAGTAACATAATTACTATTGTTTGTATATATCTTTCTGTAGTAACATTATTACTATTGTTTGTATATATCTTTATGTAGTAACATAATTACTATTGTTTGTATATATCTTTCTGAAGTATCATTATTATTATTGTTTGTATTTATCTTTCTGTAGTAACATTATCATTATTGTTTGAATATAACTTTTTGTAGTAACATTATCACTATTGTTTGAATATAACGTTCTGTAGTAACATTATCATTATTGTTTGTATATATCTTTCTGAGGTAACATTATTACTATTGTTTGTATATATCTTTATGTAGTAACATTATTACTATTGTTTGTTTAAATTTTGATGTAGTAACATTATCATTGTTGTTTGTATATATCTTTCTGTAGTAACATTATTACTATTGTTTGTATATATCTTTATGTAGCAACATTATTATTGTTTGTATATATCTTTATGTAGTAACATTATTACTATTGTTTGTATATATCTTTATTTAGTAACATTATCACTATTGTTTGTTTAAATTTTGATGTAGTAACATTATCATTATTGATTGTATATATCTTTATGTAGTAACATAATTACTATTTTTTGTATATATCTTTCTGTAGTAACATTATCATTATTGTTTGCATATATCTTTCTGAAGTATCATTATCATTATTGTTTGTATTTATCTTTCTGTAGTAACATTATCATTATTGTTTGAATATAACTTTTTGTAGTAACACTACACTATTGTTTGAATATAACGTTCTGTAGTAACATTATCATTATTGTTTGTATATATCTTTCTGAGGTAACATTATTACTATTGTTTGTATATATCTTTATGTAGTTACATTATCATTATTGTTTGTATATATCTTTATGTAGTAACATTATTACTATTGTTTGTATATATCTTAATGTAGTAACATTATCACTATTGTTTGTATATATCTTTCTGTAGAAACATTTTCATTATTGTTTGTATATATCTTTATTTAGTAACATCATCACTATTTTTTTTATATCCTGCAAAAGTAACGTTATCACTATTGTTTGTATATATCTTTCTGTAGTCACGTTATCACTATTGTTTGTATATATCTTTCTGCAGAAACATTATCATTATTGTTTGCATATATCTTTATTTAGTAACATCATCACTATTGGTGTTTTTTTTATATCCTGCAAAAGTAACGTTATCACTATTGTTTGTATATATCTTTCTGTAGTAACATTATCATTATTGTTTGTTTATATCTTTATGTAGTAACATTAATACTATTGTTTGTATATATCTTAATGTAGTAACATTATCACTATTGTTTGTATATATCTTTCTGTAGAAACATTTTCATTATTGTTTGTATATATCTTTATTTAGTAACATCATCACTATTGGGTTTTTTTCATATCCTTCAAACGTTATCACTATTGTTTGTATATATCTTTCTGTAGAAACATTTTCATTATTGTTTGTATATATCTTTATTTAGTAACATCATCACTATTGGTTTTTTTTATATCCTGCGAAAGTAACGTTATCACTATTGTTTGTATAATTCTTTCTGAGGAAACTTTATTACTATTGTGATTTTTCTCTCTGTAATAACGTCATCGCTATTAATTTTACATCCTGCAATAGTAACATTATCACGCTTTTTGTCGATATATTTCTAGAAAAAAAGCCACCAAAGAAAAAAGCCACCACACACAATAATTCACCAATCTGGAATCGGAGATTTAACAAAAGATGCTATTTTGCTAAATAACAATTAAATTCTAAGCAAAAGTACCATTTTTATTTTGCCCTGGTGGAAAACAGCCAAATTATTAAAAGAACCAATAGTTCTAATTCAGATAGGTTTGCAGCTCAGTGTTGTAATAGGTCTGCAGCTCAGTGTTGTAATAAGTCTGCAGCTCAGTGTTGTAATAGGTCTGCAGCTCAGTGTTGTAATATGTCTGCAGCTCAGTGTTGTAATA
>NW_018403984.1:89715-92586 GCF_002113885.1 Mizuhopecten yessoensis
GTCTGCAGCTCAGTGTTGTAATAGGTCTGCAGCTCAGTGTTGTAATAGGTCTGCAGCTCAGTGTTGTAATAGGTCTGAAGCTCAGTGTTGTAATAGGTCTGAAGCTCAGTGTTGTAATATGTCTGTAGCTCAGTGTTGTAATAGGTCTGCAGCTCAGTGTTGTAATATGTCTGCAGCTTAGTGTTGTAATAGGTCTCACTGAGGATTTGTTGAATGACAGACTACATTTGTTATTTGTGTGAAAGTCTTCCCATTAAAATCCGTTTAAAATTTAGAAACATCTAAATGTTATCAATATATGCCAGAAAGAACCTAGAGTCTTGCATGTATTACAATTATGATTGTCATAAAATAGAAGTGTTAAGGGACATGCAACCTCTTTTTCGACATTTAAACTACCAGCTAAAATGTTCACAGTATTATCAACGGGAACGATTGCTATCGATATTTCCCAACAAAAGCTTGCCCCCTCCCACTATTCATCCACCATTTATCTGGTTGTCCCATTACCCAGCAACCATTTATCAGATTGTCCCACTATCCATCCACCATTTATCTGGTTGTCCCACTATCCACCCACCATTTATCTGGTTGTCCCATTACCCAGCCACCATTTATCTGGTTGTCCAACTATACATCCACCATTTATCTGGTTGCCCCACTATTCATCCACCATTTATCTGGTTGTCTCATTACCCAGCCACCATTTATCAGATTGTCCCACTATCCATCCACCATTTATGTGGTTGTCCCACTATCCATCTACCATTTATCTGGTTGCCCATTACCCAGCCACCATTTATCTGGTTGTCCCACTATCCAGCCACCACTACTCTGCTTGTCCCCCCACTATCCAGCCACCACTTATACGATTATCCCAACATATCCGTTATTTTTACAATATTGCTGACATTCCTTGAAAACCAACCAAACAACCAACCAAACCAAACCCAACACCAAACCCCAACACCAGCCCCCAACTTGAAGTTCAGCTTCTTTTCCACTGTCCATGTATTCCTAGTTTACACATCTGTTCTGTGTTCTACAGAAAGTTAACACAGTAAATCAAAATCACAGTTAACAATTACCAGGCTATACCAAGCTTACATAGCAGTCTGGTCGACTCCACTTTTGTACAGCCAATATCAATTCTGTTGATAATTCCATTTAAATAAATTGAATAATTCAATTTCCTAACGGACGCATTTTGAAAATTAAATCTGAATGGGTGGGTTGCCAGCTTCCAATTCTGGTATTAACCATTTTAATGAATCGTGTATCGGAATTTCGAATAGAATCAAAGCTGCTGCCACGTGGTGTATTGTGCCTGTCTAGATTTCGATGTTCTATCAGATATTTTTCGTGAATACGAAATTTCACGAGTACGATTCAAATTCAGGCGGATGTTTATTCCCCAAATAAACAAAACAATAAATGATCTTTGATAAAGTGTATTCCAATGTGTCTTTGCCAAAATCTGAATTTTCAATCGATTTGACTCAATAGCACATCCACACAAAAATTATAGATAACTGTTTTAACAATACAGGTTTTAATTTATGTTGTTTAACGTCCTATCAACAGCTACATGAGGGTTCATATCAGGACTGTGTATGCGTACTTACATGTGTTTGTGCTGGAGGCAGGGTATGGTGGTGTATAAGACTGTGATCGTAATATTTGACCCATTTATACAGGGTCCGGCTTTTACGGGGTTTGGTTTGCTTTGGTTTAGTATTTTTTAACGTCCTATCAACAGCTATGATCATTTTAAGACGGCCTCCCTCTCCTGTGTGCAAGATGCATGCGTGTAGTGTATGCGTGTGTGTTTTGTGAGGCTGAGATATAATCGTGTTTGTCTCCTTGTGATAGCGCGGAACTGATGCCAACTTCATAGTGCTACCTCACTGAAACATACTACCGAAGACACCCAGCAGGACACCCCACCCGGTCACATTATACTGACAACGGGCGAACCAGTCGTCTCACTCCTTAATTGCTGAGCGTTAAGCAGGAGAAGAAACTTCCATTTTTACAGACTCTGGTATGTCTCGGCCAGGGGACAGAATCCAAAGCCTTCCTCACAAGGGCGAACGCTCAACTAAAGGCCAAAAGTGAGGCATTGTCAAGGGAGACGTTAGGGGAAAAAAGGTTGTTAAGAAAGAAGAGAAAGAATAAGATCCCAAATTTAGTCGCCCCTTACGATCATGCAATGGACATAAAAAAGTGATATTGATCGAGACGAGGCGACATATAATATATATGTACATTTATGTTAAAGTCATATTAAAATTAATATACATTGAAATCAGAATTCAGTTTTAATATCTTATTATTAACATATGATTTGATTTTGACTATTCCCCCTATGATAGACTTTTTCAATGCATATCGTTAAACTGTCTCCTGAATAAAAACAAAGAAATAATTTAATCACAAATAGATAAATAAACTATTATATTTACCAGAATATTGAAGAATATAAATATCTGTTATTCTTTAAAGCTTCACGTGACAAAAGCAGCAAATATATATCAATCATGTTTAGTTATTCCACTGTTTTCGCTTAAAGACAATTTTTCGGGCTGTTATTCCTTTGGCGATTGTTTGATAGACAAAACTCTAATAAAACCATGGAAACTACTTCCTGTTGAATGATATATCTGTCAAACGCAGACAATTTACTTCTTTATCCTATGGTTGTGAAATGTTACGGCCGTACGCCCACACACATTGTCAGCAAGAACATATCGTTTGAATATAACCTAAGTATTACACTTTATATTCCCGCGAATCAATAGATATTTTAATAAAACAGTATTAAGTTGTATTTATATTCCAAGTGTTACAATGTACATATACTCCAAGTGT
>NW_018403984.1:97332-105190 GCF_002113885.1 Mizuhopecten yessoensis
ATACATTCTATGTATACTCCAAGTGTTAAAATTAAATATACTCCGAGTGTTACAATGTACATATACTCCAAGTGTTACAACATGCATACACTCCAAGTGTTACAATGTACATATACTCCAAGTGTAACAATGTACATATACTCCAAGTGTTACAATGTACATATACTCCAAGTGTTACAATGTACATATACTCCAAGTGTAACAATGTACATATACTCCAAATGTTACAATGTACATATACTCCAAGTGTTACAATGTACGTATACTCCAAGTGTTACAATGTATGTATACTCCAAATGTTACAATGTACATATACTCCAAGTGTTACATTGTATGTATACTCCAACTATTACACTGTATAAATGTTCCAAATGTCACATTGTATAAATATTCTAAGTGTTACACTATATATATACGGAGTGTTACATTGTACACTATATATAGTCCAAGTGTTGCACTGTATATATTCCGAGTGTTACACTATATATAGTCCATATGTTAAGCCCCTGTCACACCTAGCCGCGTTGCCACTGCGATTGCACGGCGTTGTTAAATTTCCCAGAGCGCCGTGAGATCGCAGGAAAATTTGATATTTTTCATGGAGATGGCAATGTCACGGCGTTATCACGGCGACCTTGGCGTTTCAACGGAGCTCCATGGCGTTCTACCGCGTTCCTTCGGAGATCTAGTTGACGATTGTCTGCGCTGCCATGGCGCTCACATGGCGCTTCAACTGCGTGCATCGAGTTGTCACGGCGCGTATAAGCGCCGTACAGACGCAGTTTCATCTCAGAGAAGCCGTGCAAGTGCCACCGATAACCAATGCGTTCGCACTGCGACCTCTGTGCGCGCCCGCGGCGATCCTGTGGCGATGTAGGAGACCTAACTGCGCTGCTACGGCGACCTCGCGGCGATCCCATTGCGCTCTTATCATAACGCAGAGCGACGGCATATTTTTGGGCCTGCTCAAAGTGCACGTCATCGCTCGGCGTTCAATGCGATCCCACCGCGTTCACTGGCGATGCCACTGCGTTGCCGCGACGATGCTTGCGATTCCACTGCGCGCAGATCGGCGTTCTGGATTTTTCTTGAACGCCGTGAGAACGCGGCCCTAGTGTGAGAGGGTTTATACACTGTATATATTCCGAGTGTTACACTTTACATAATCCAAGTGTTACAATGTATATATTCCGAGTGTTACACTATATATAGTCCAAATGTTACACTGTATATATTCCTGGTGTTACACTTTATAGTGTCCAAGTGTTACACTGTACATAGACCAAGCGTTACACTGTATATATATTCCAAAAGTTACACTTTATTTGCAATCTAAGTGTTACAGTGTAATATTTACATTTGGTGTGGCAAAGCCCTTCTATATTACTACTAAAGTACTGCCAATAGCAGCTTCATCTTATGAGACTATAACTGAAGTTGGTCTTTGCACCTCCAAGCGACTTAACAGTGTCACTACCGAACTTATCGGTATCTTTTGCTTTGATCCCGAACACCAGCTGCCTGTCTCAAGTGTCTGTGTGGTCAACAAACAATTTACACCTGGATTTTTCACCAATTCAACCTTCTCCGGTTGCACGATCAACATCAACAACATGCTTGACTGCAAATATAATTCTGACCTGATTACTGCGGGCTTCCGTTGAGTGCGTGCGCCGGATATAGGTCGCAATAAAATCGGAAAATGTTTTACGACACTTGATTAGTTACTTACAAAATGTAATTTGTTACTATTATCGAGAATATGATATATATATAAATCAAAAACAAATTAACGAAAGATGCGGAGTCTTTTCAATTTTGTACGGGAAATAGCGCATGACGTCAGCTGTTATTTTTGTGCCGTTCTAGATATTGACCTAACCTGACGGTAATAAGCGGGAAATTTGGAAAAGACATATTTTTTTTTGCGAATTCTCATTATGGAAATATAAATATAAGCAATAAACTGCATAGATGTGGCAGACCACCTGGTATAACTGCCACATGTGTCACATGTGGCAGTTATACCAGTTGGTCTGCCACATATGCAGTTTATTGCTTAATTATAAACTCTAAATACAACACGGTATGTATACTCCAAGTGTTACAATAAACGTGTTGGACTAAACAGTTATACTCCAAAATGTTGAGCTGCACTGAATATATTTCTCTATACCGGTGACGTTTTGCATCTTTTGCAATGTAATAGGGTTAACAATAATTTAAACTATAACACCAGGCTATATTTTTCTTTATCATTTTTGAATACATTCTCTTGTACTTAACCCTTAGACTGCCCCCGGGCCGATTCGGGCCGATCTGATTTTTACGTTGACTGCCGCAGGTCCGATCTGAGCCGATCGGCTTTTAACGAATTTTGACGTCACGCTCGGCATTGTCCATGACGTCATCAATTCATGTGACATGAGAAGATCTGGAAACTATTTGTTCTGTGAGGCGTTTTATGTTCAAATTTCAATCGTTATAAAAAAAAAATCAGCACCGCAGACACACATATCCTATACCAATGGAAAGCTGATAACCTGATCTTGAAGCTCATATTTAAAAAATATAACCTGCTTTCCGTTTCCTGCATTTCACGCAGTTGAATATTCTAATTTGATCTCCACTCTAATTTCTGTTTCGGTGTTAAGTGATAGAGTATGGGTACTTTATACTTATTTATCTATTTCTCTTGGTATTTCTGTGAAAATTTGGAGCAACGGTGTCATATATAAGAAACTATCTTTCAATTCCTCGGAAATATGACGTTGGATATAAGTCACAATTCAGGAAAAAAAAACTTTTAAATTTGTAAATATCACAAGGTCGGATGTCCATTGAGATGCAAGGCTGAGTGAGGTTGGAATTTACCTGTACACCATTCACTACAGGTTCCCACTCAGGTAATATGGCTCGACTTGTATCAAAAGTCTTGTTAGCTTGATGAATTATTGTAAAATATCCCATCAAAATACATGTCATCATTCTCGAGATCTGAAGCATTTTCTTGCACTTTTCTCGACAAATAGATCTAGTTGAAACTCATGCAATGTTAAATATTTAGAACTGAAGATTTTTGCACTGTTGTTCTTTCGACAAAAATACTCGGAAAGAATTCACTATAAATCGTCTCCAAAATCAACATTTTCAATTTTTGTCCCGAAATATTCAGTTCATTGGTTATTGACTGTTGAATTGTTCAAAAATATACCCTTTAATTGTAAATGTTATGCTTCCGCGTGCTTGTCCAAGTACTTCATTTGAAATGAGTGGTGGTAGCCATTTTGTTATTGGGAAGTACCTTAACTTGTGTCTAATCCCTTATACACATTATCTGTAATCAATTTTTTAAACTAACTAAACTTCTGTCTTATATACTGTAGCTCTCGGTGAAACAATAGCAAACAAAGGCGTTTTACAGTGTTGTAAGCCTATTTTCCGTAGTAGATTTTCATACACACAGTAACTCCCACCTTAGTTTCTTTTTCTATTTTATCTGTATCGCGACTGAGCCAGTGTATACTGTTGTTCAGATAAGTTGGTTAGATCAATAGTATAAGGGTCTGAGGTCCGAGGTTCGAAACACGTTAAGTTAACATTATTCCAAATTTAAAGGAGCTGTGGTTCTCTTAGTCGCTAGTTTAGTTACTAATTAACGACCTAGTTTAACGAAGATATACGTGTCTCGGCGAGCAAGAATCAGTGAGAATAGGTTACTGTATTATGAACTTGAAGAGGTCAATACAAATACTGTAGACTCTTCGGTACTTTTGTCTTAGTTATGCTAACTGAATCAAACCATTGATAACTTACAAGAAGAATGTCTCACCTGTTGGTTGTCTCACAAATTCCTCATAAGATGTAAGTAAATATTATTGAAAAAAATGGTTCAGCATCACGTTGGGACATTTGTACTCTACACAGTACCACTAGCCGAGTTTCAGTTTCTCTCTGACTTTGGTGGATATTGTTGTCTAAGGTTTTGCAGGCTATGATTTGCTATGAATGGCGTTACACATTTTTATTTTCAGTATCTATAACGTAAACAAAAGTTACCGCTCCAACCACCACCCAATCATAACAAATTAATTAGGCTTTATATTAGAATTATTAGCGATACCGACAGTATCTGACTGTGATTAAAAGACGAATACATTTACGAATAGAGAAATGACTCACCGGTTCTATGTGCACGTTTAACTGAACAATATGGCAACTCTTTTGAAAATATGTCTTCGAAATCAAAGACTTCCGCCCTCGATTTTGTACTGAGCGTGTAACCCTTGGATTTCGAAATTGAAGGAAATAGAGAGCATCACATATGATTGTGTACAACAGATCGTACACACATCATAATTCGTTGTCATACACTAAAGGTAAAACATTCCACATCTGCGAGTTTCTACAATATACCTTAATTTTGGCCGGTATAGCAACATGCGCATTAAGTGCTGAATTACATGTAATAGATAATTATTTAAGCTTTACATAGAGGTATAACATGTGGTTCTAGGTGATCGTGATAGCTTTATATGATCTTCTGAATATGAAATAGTACAATGTATGTGGAATAGATACGTATAACAATTTCAATACAGTTTTGTGAAAGTACAAATGAGAAGTACAAATACAAGAGTACAACACATATGTGACTTGATAACAAAAAGGGAGTCTTACACGTTTTCAAAAATTGAGATAAAAATCGGCCAAAGACATCAATGTTTAAGAACTCATACGAACGTATAAGAAAACGAAAAATCTTCCAAAAATTACTGAATAAGGAAATGCGCGCAACACGTAAACAGTACGCAGCGTACTACCGGTCTGTACATTGAAGCATTAAACTGCTTTCAGTTGGCATTTATAAGCAATTCGAATGCCAACTGGAAAAATGAGCATTCAATGAGCTAGCGCTTCATATGTTATTTGCCTTCGCCCAGTTGCTTTGATATTGCCTATATTAGCTTTATATATGCTAACAGAAAGCAGCTTGTTATATATAATATATATTAACCATTTTTTGACAGTTATACTTATTATCATTCAGCATTTCGTACAAAAATGCATTTTTCGTATACGCTTGTTTAATAAATAGAACAGCCATCTGTCCAGAGACGGTTTGTGATAGCCAACGTAACAATTATGACGTCATAATGAAGATGACGTCAACAATCAATGTCACCAGAATGTGTGAAGGTAACATAGCGGTAATGCCGTGGTTAATATTGAACAGGTAGTCAATAAGCAACAAATCTTAAAATAAGACCGGAAATATATCCCAATCAATGTCGTGTTTATGGTCAGATGGTACTTCACTTTAATGATTTGTCTAATTGAATTCCTTGTTAATATCGATGGTTTGATAAACTGACGAAAACTAAGTAAAGATGCTAGTTTAATAATCCTGGATAAAGCCTCGGCCTGACCAGGACCCGTGCCCGAGACCTCCGAACCCTAGACGGTAGCCGGATCTAACCATCTAACCAACGACCTTACTGACCATTTCCAGTCAATCAAATATATTTCTCTCATATATTATTCTAGTAAGAGTTTGGTCGGGTGTGGCTTCAGAAAACTCAACTTTAATAGCAATAGTATTTTCATACATTTAACAAACTTCCTATTTATCAGTTGAACAGTGCTATTCCCGAAATGTTTGACACCCCGCCCCCGGACGTAGCTCACCTGATAATCGTTTTGCTGCGTCTTTCCCGGAGGATCGTCCTCAACCAGGACCTCAATCTTCGACATTTTCAACATGGCTGTCATTTTCTTTCCTCTATGTTGGTCGTAACCCCAAAGAATACAGCAAGTTGTTCATAGACACAGGAGTGATGATACACAGAGATCATCTCATGACTTGGAGTGCTCTTACTGTATCCAAGTCAAACCAGTTTCCCGGCCTAAATTGATTTTTCAGTTTTCAAAATCAAATAAAGCCCAAAAGAATATGTGAATAACGCCTCGCACTTCCTATCTCAGAAACAAGAGAAATTACATCCAAACTACAAACTGTTAAATCATGCGCCTGGGACCCTCACAGCGAAATAAGTCTGACAGTTGATTCTTCAGTCAGAGCGTCAGGCAGCAACGGAACGATATCCCGGGATAGCCATTCCAAATGTCTGCAAGCAGAATTCCTGTTTCACCGTCTCAGATTCTCTAAGCTACTAGAGCGTCGAAGTGGACAGGACAGCTGACTAGGTGAATATGTATACACATATATATAAGTCCATTGACCACTGTTCGAGTTCGGTAGCCTGACTTGTCTGGATAAATTGTAGATATGTTTTGTATATGTGGTCGCACTATACAGACACGCTGCACGCAATGAGCGCTTTACCTGAGTTCGTCGTCTGGCGCAGTGGTACCTAGTAATACCAACATGCGCTCAATTCAGTAGATATTGAACTGAATTATTCATGACGAAAGAGTGTTCAAAACACATAAGTTCAACACATGTATAAAAACAGTGGGGACTATGTACCGCCTTTGTGTACTAATGAACAGTACATTGCATATGCCGTACATGTACTAACACCACAATCTAATTAGCGCACTTCACTGTACACTGAGGTGTGTTGATCACATTTCCGTATACATCCACTATCGACTTCCAATGCTCACTCATGGACACGGACATGGAATGAAACTGGGAACACTCCAATGGGAATACTTCCAGATCGCGTTAGCGAGGAGACAAGCATGGTTGATTATAACACAATATCGCTCATCAGGGGAACACTAGCCGGGCGGTACAACTACACACTAGTTTAGCTAAAATCGTAACATAGAACACATACGGATAGCACACGTATACGTGTATACATGTTTATAAAAGCATGGTTGATAATATCTGACTTTTAGTCTGAAAACAAAGTGAGCAAGAGGCTCGCACAAATCTACCCGACCAATTCTCCCTTACCCATCCCGCTTTGTCTTTGACTCTTTAACAACCGATGACCACCAAATTATAATCAGGATTGACGGCGTATACGGTAGTATGAACGCAGTTGGCTACGAGCATAAACTAAATGTATTCATGAATTCATGACATACAGTGTTTCTTGTACAAAGCGTTTTACTACGAACGCACGCACGCACACTGACACCGCTACTATATACAGGTACCCCACTCATTAGGTGAGCTGAATAGTTACAAAACTAGTACTAACATTTCAACGATATTAAGATCCTTTATGATAAATAACTTTAGAGTATATTACGAAAAAAGTATATAATATCCTTAAGTCTTAAATTCCGCCACTCTTGATTTATTTTTACATATACATGTATGATCTCCATTATGACATCAAAATGTAATATAGAAGTCTGTGACGTGACGAAAATTTAATCACGTGACAAACAATATGATGCACTTCAAGGAATAAACAGCCTAACCGAATAGCATGTGCGAAATGATGGAATTTTCACGTATTCGATTCCAGGTTTTTCGGGTAATTGCATTCCGGACTGACGAGGTTCCGTTGTCCACAGGAATATCGCTGTAGATATATACCCTGTATGTGTAGGTGTGTGTCGGTAATAAAATACATGGCCTGCGATATATGTAGGTATGTGTCGGTAATATAATACATGGCCTGCGATATATGTAGGTATGTGTCGTTAATATAATACATGGGCTGCGATATATGTAGGTATGTGTCGGTAATATAATACACGGCCTGCGATATATGTAGGTATGTGTCGGTAATATACAGTTATACATGGCCTGCGATATATGTAGGTATGTGTCGGTAATATAATGTATGGCCTGCGATATATGTAGGTATGTGTCGGTAATATACAGTTATACATGGCCTGCGATATATGTAGGTATGTGTCGGTAATATAC